>NW_024058707.1:12500-20000 GCF_016432855.1 Salvelinus namaycush
ACCTCTGCCTCCGCCTGCGGCTAGGGCTTGACTGGGGTTGTGGCTAAAGCTGTGTGACTGGGAAACAGACATGGAGAGAAAGTCTGGCTTTGTCTCAAATACCACCCTATTGCCTAGGGGAAAGTGGGGTACATTGATTTCCTAGGGGAGAGTGGGGTATGTTGATTTCCTAGGGGAGAGTGGGGTATGTTGATTTCCTAGGGGAGAGTGGGGTATGTTGATTTCCTAGGGGAGAGTGGGGTACGTTGATTTCCTAGGGGAGAGTGGGGTACGTTGATTTCCTAGGGGAGAGTGGGGTACGTTGATTTCCTAGGGGAGAGTGGGGTACATTGATTTCCTAGGGGAGAGTGGGGTACGTTGATTTCCTAGGGGAGAGTGGGGTACGTTGATTGCCTAGGGGAGAGTGGGGTACGTTGATTTCCTAGGGGAGAGTGGGGTACGTTGATTGCCTAGGGGAGAGTGGGGTATGTTGATTTCCTATTTCCTATTTCCTAATATAATATTAGTTCTAACAAAGATATCTACGTACACTATACAGTGTATATAATATAGTATGTGGACACCAATTCAAATTAGTGGATTCGGATATTTCAGCCACACCAGCTGCTGACAGGTGTATAAAATCGAGCTCACAGCCATGCAATCTCCATAAACAAACATTGTCAGTAGAATGGCCTTACTGAAGAGCTCAATGACTTTCAAAGTGGCACAAGTCAGTTCGTAAACTTTCTGGTACTGTATGGTACTGTATGGTATGGTACTGTATGGTACTGCATGGAGGAGTATTTGACATGGTTAAATTATTACACAACGGGTCCATGTATCTGAACAGACAGGCTAGTAGACAGCCAGTCAGTTACTAGCCTCGGTTCTGTTCTGTTCTGCTAGAGAGAAGAATACAATTTGATTGATTGAACAATATGTTTCCATCCAGCCATGCTGTCATGCATGAACTATCACAAACAAGAGGAGCTGTCTGTGTAGGAGAGAGCGAGAGAGAGAGAGAGAGTGAGAGAGAGAGAGAGAGAGAGAGAGAGAGAGGGAGAGGGTGAGAGAGAGAAACAGCGAGAGAGAGAGGGTGAGAGAGAGGAAGAGAGAGAGAGACAGAGAGAGCAGAGAGAGAGAGAGTGAGGGAGAAGTGGAGAGTGGGAGAGGGAGAGGGAGAGGGAGAGAAATGTTGGGAGAGGGAGAGAGAGAGAGGGAGAGAGAGATAAAGAGATGTTGGGAGGGGGAGAAATAGAGAGAGAACTGGAGAAGAGAGTGGGAGAAAGGGAGGAGAGAGAGGGAGAAAGGATAATAGATAGAGGAGATTGCTGTACAGAAGCTCTAAACTCCAGTCCGTTTCAGACACTCTATCTGTAGAACACCTGCAGTTGGTGCCTTAGACATACATTTAATACCAGCAGCAGCATCTACTAATTCCTGCTCTGAAAGTATTTGTCTGGAATAGATTAAAAATATGTATTTTTAATCTCTTTCATGTGTTTCTTTCTTCTTCGGCAGAAAGGTTAGGGGTTGGCTGTACTTTTATTAAGTTTCCAGAGTACAGTAGTGTTCAGGTTTCTGACAGGGAATTAGTATGCTGGGGATTTGATTCTCCAATCTGGGTGCTAGGTGTTATATTAACATAGTGTAGACTAGGTGTTATATTAACATAGTGTAGACGAGGTGTCAAGTTAACTCCTCTAACTTCTCTACTTGCTCTACCTCCACCTCCTCTACCTCCTCTACCTCCTCTACCTCCTCCACCTCCTCTACCTCCTCCACCTCCTCTACCACCTCTACCACCTCTACCACCTCCACCTACCTCTACCTCCTCCACCTCCTCTACCTCCTCTACCTCCTCTACCTCCTCTACCTCCACTACCTCCTCTACCTCCTCCACCTCTACCTCCTCTACCTCCTCTACCTCCTCCACCTCCTCTACCTCCTCTACCTCCTCTACCTCCACTACCTACTCTACCTCCTCTACCTCTACCTCCTCTACCTCCTCTATCAATCAATCAAGTTTATTTTATATAGCCCTTCGTACATCAGCTAATATCTCGAAGTGCTGTACAGAAACCCAGCCTAAAACCCCAAACAGCAAGCAATGCAGGTGTAGAAGCACGGTGGCTAGGAAAAACTCCCTAGAAAGGCCAAAACCTAGGAAGAAACCTAGAGAGGAACCAGGCTATGAGGGGTGGCCAGTCCTCTTCTGGCTGTGCCGGGTGGAGATTATAACAGAACTATGCCAAGATGTTCAAAATGTTCATAAGTGACAAGCATGGTCAAATAATAATCATGAATAATTTTCAGTTGGCTTTTCATAGCCGATCATTAAGAGTTGAAAACAGCAGGTCTGGGACAGGTAGGGGTTCCGTAACCGCAGGCAGAACAGTTGAAACTGGAATAGCAGCAGGGCCAGGCGGACTGGGGACAGCAAGGAGTCATCATGCCCGGTAGTCCTGACGTATGGTCCTAGGGCTCAGGTCCTCCGAGAGAGAGAAAGAAAGAGAGAAGGAGAGAATTAGAGAGAGCCAAGATTTTCAAAATGTTCATAAATGACAAGCATGGTCAAATAATAATCAGGAATAAAAGTCAGTTGGCTTTTCATAGCTGATCATTAAGAGTTGAAAGCAGCAGGTCTGGGACAGGTAGGGGTTCCATAACCGCAGGCAGAGCAGTTGAAACTGGAACAGCAGCAAGGCCAGGTGGACTGGGGACAGCAAGGAGTCATCATGCCCGGTTTGCCGTGACGTATGGTCCTAGGGCTCAGGTTCTCAGAGAGAGAGAAAGAAAGAGAGAACGAGAGAATTAGAGAGAGCATACTTAAATTCACACAGGACACTGGATAAGACAGGAGAAGTACTCCAGGTATAACCAACTGACCCTAGCCCCCCGACACATAAACTACTGCAGCATAAATACTGGAGGCTGAGACAGGAGCGGTCAGGAGACACTGTGGCCCCATCCGAAGATACCCCCGGACAGGGCCAAACAGGAAGGATATAACCCCACCCACTTTGCCAAAGCACAGCCCCCGCACCACTAGAGGGATATCTTCAACCACCAACTTACAATCCTGAGACAAGGCCGAGTATAGCCCACAAAGATCTCCACCACAGCACAAACCAAGGGGGGGCGCCAACCCAGACAGGAAGATCACGTCAGTAACTCAACCCACTCAAGTGACGCACCCCTCCTAGGGACGGCATGAAAGAGCACCAGTAAGCCAGTGACTCAGCCCCTGTAATAGGGTTAGAGGCAGAGAATCCCAGTGGAGAGAGGGGAACCGGCCAGGCAGAGACAGCAAGGGCGGTTCGTTGCTCCAGAGCCTTTCCGTTCACCTTCACACTCCTGGGCCAGACTACACTCAATCATATGACCTACTGAAGAGATAAGTCTTCAGTAAAGACTTAAAGGTTGAGACCGAGTCTGCGTCTCTCACATGGGTAGGCAGACCGTTCCATAAAAATGGAGATCTATAGGAGAAAGCCCTGCCTCCCGCTGTTTGCTTAGAAATTCTAGGGACAATTAGGAGGCCTGCGTCTTGTGACCGTAGCGTACGTATAGGTATGTACGGCAGGACCAACTCGGAAAGATAGGTAGGAGCAAGCCCATGTAACGCTTTATAGGTTAACAGTAAAACCTTGAAATCAGCCCTTGCCTTAACAGGAAGCCAGTGTAGGGAAGCTAGCACTGGAGTAATATGATCAAATTTCTTGGTTCTAGTCAGGATTCTAGCAGCCGTATTTAGCACTAACTGAAGTTTATTTAGTGCTTTATCCGGGTAGCCGGAAAGTAGAGCATTGCAGTAGTCTAACCTAGAAGTAACAAATGCATGGATTAATTTTTCTGCATCATTTTTGGACAGAAAATTTCGGATTTTTGCAATGTTACGTAGATGGAAAAAAGCTGTCCTTGAAACAGTCTTGATATGTTCGTCAAAAGAGAGATCAGGGTCAAGAGTAACGCCGAGGTCCTTCACAGTTTTATTTGAGACGACTTTACAACCATCAAGATGAATTGTCAGATTTAACAGAAGATCTCTTTGTTTCTTGGGACCTAGAACAAGCATCTCTGTTTTGTCCGAGTTTAAAAGTAGAACGTTTTCAGCCATCCACTTCCTTATGTCTGAAACACAGGCTTCTAGCGAGGGCAATTTTGGGGCTTCACCATGTTTCATTGAAATGTACAGCTGTGTGTCATCCGCATAGCAGTGAAAGTTAACATTATGTTTTCGAATAACATCCCCAAGAGGTAAAATATATAGTGAAAACAATAGTGGTCCTAAAACGGAACCTTGAGGAACACCGAAATTTACAGTTGATTTGTCAGAGGACAAACCATTCACAGAGACAAACTGATATCTTTCCGACAGGTAAGATCTAAACCAGGCCAGAACTTGTCCGTGTAGACCAATTTGGGTTTCCAGTCTCTCTAAAAGAATGTGGTGATCGATGGTGTCAAAGGCAGCACTAAGGTCTAGTAGCACGAGGACAGATGCAGAGCCTCGGTCTGACGCCATTAAAAGGTCATTTACCACCTTCACAAGTGCAGTCAGTGCTATGATGGGGTCTAAAACCAGACTGAAGCATTTCGTATACATTGTTTGTCTTCAGGAAGGCAGTGAGTTGCTGCGCAACAGCTTTTTCTAAAATTTTTGAGAGGAATGGAAGATTCGATATAGGCCGATAGTTTTTTATATTTTCCGGGTCAAGGTTTGGCTTTTTCAAGAGAGGCTTTATTACTGACACTTTTAGTGAGTTTGGTACACATCCGGTGGATAGAGAGCTGTTTATTATGTTCAACATAGGAGGGCCAAGCACAGGAAGCAGCTCTTTCAGTAGTTTAGTAGGAATAGGATCCAGTATGCAGCTTGAAGGTTTAGAGGCCATGATTATTTTCATCATTGTGTCAAGAGATATAGTACTAAAACACTTAAGTGTCTCTCCCGATCCCAGGCCCTGGCAGAGCTGTGCAGATCCAGGACAGCTAAGCCCTGGAGGAATACGCAGATTCAAAGAGGAGTCCGTAATTTGCTTTCTAATGGTCATGATCTTTTCCTCAAAGAAGTTCATGAATTTATTACTGCTGAAGTGAAAGCCATCCTCTCTTGGGGAATGCTGCTTTTTAGTTAGCTTTGCAACAGTATCAAAAATAAATTTTGGATTGTTCTTATTTTCCTCAATTAAGTTGGAAAAGTAGGATGATCGAGCAGCAGTGAGGGCTCTTCGGTACTGCACGGTACTATCTTTCCAAGCTAGTCGGAAGACTTCCAGTTTGGTGTGGCGCCATTTCCGTTCCAATTTTCTGGAAGCTCGCTTCAAAGCTCGGGTATTTTCTGTATACCAGGGAGCTAGTTTCTTATGACAAATGTTTTTCGTTTTTAGGGGTGCAACTGCATCTAGGGTATAGCGCAAGGTTAAATTGAGTTCCTCAGTTAGGTGGTTAACTGATTTTTGTCCTCTGACGTCCTTGGGTAGGCAGAAGGAGTCTGGAAGGGCATCAAGGAATTTTTGTGTTGTCTGAGAATTTATAGCACGACTTTTGATGCTCCTTGGTTGGGGTCTGAGCAGATTATTTGTTGCGATTGCAAACGTAATAAAATGGTGGTCCGATAGTCCAGGATTATGTGGAAAAACATTAAGATCTATAACATTTATTCCATGGGACAAAACTAGGTCCAGAGTATGACTGTGGCAGTGAGTAGGTCCAGAGACATGTTGGACAAAACCCACTGAGTCGATGATGGCTCCGAAAGACTTTTGGAGTGGGTCTGTGGACTTCTCCATATGAATATTAAAATCACCAAAAATTAGAATATGATCTGCTATGACTACAAGGTCTGATAGGAATTCAGGGAACTCAGAGAGGAACGCTGTATATGGCCAGGAGGCCTGTAAACAGTAGCTATAAAAAGTGATTGAGTAGGCTGCATAGATTTCATGACTAGAAGCTCAAACGATGAAAACGTCATTTTTTTTTTGTAAATTGAAATTTGCTATCGTAAATGTTAGCAACACCTCCGCCTTTGCGGGATGCACGGGGGATATGGTCACTAATGTAACCAGGAGGTGAGGCCTCATTTAACACAGTAAATTCATCAGGCTTAAGCCATGTTTCAGTCAGGCCAATCACATCAAGATTATGATCAGTGATTAGTTCATTGACTATGACTGCCTTTGAAGTGAGGGATCTAACATTAAGTAACCCTATTTTGAGATGTGAGGTATAACGATCTCTTTCAATAATGGCAGGAATGGAGGAGGTCTTTATCCTAATGAGATTGCTAAGGCGAACACCGCCATGTTTAGTTTTGCCCAACCTAGGTCGAGGCACAGACACAGTCTCAATGGGGATGGCTGAGCTGACTACACTGACTGTGCTATTGGCAGACTCCACTAAGCTGGCAGGTTGGCTAACAGCCTGCTGCCTGGCCTGCACCCTATTTCATTGTGGAGCTAGAGGAGTTAGAGCCCTATCTATGTTAGTAGATAAGATGAGAGCACCCCTCCAGCTAGGATGGAGTCCGTCACTCCTCAGCAGGCCAGGCTTGGTCCTGTTTGTGGGTGAGTCCCAGAAAGAGGGCCAATTATCTACAAATTCTATCTTTTGGGAGGGGCAGAAAACAGTTTTCAACCAGCGATTGAGTTGTGAGACTCTGCTGTAGAGCTCATCACTCCCCCTAACTGGGAGGGGGCCAGAGACAATTACTCGATGCCGACACATCTTTCTAGCTGATTTACACGCTGAAGCTATGTTGCGCTTGGTGACCTCTGACTGTTTCATCCTAACATCGTTGGTGCCGACGTGGATAACAATATCTCTATACTCTCTACACTCGCCAGATTTAGCTTTAGCCAGCACCATCTTTAGATTAGCCTTAACGTCGGTAGCCCTGCCCCCTGGTAAACAGTGTATGATCGCTGGGTGATTCGTTTTAAGTCTAATACTGCGGGTAATGGAGTCGCCAATGACTAGGGTTTTCAATTTGTCAGAGCTAATGGTTGGAGCCTTCGGCGTCTCAGACCCCGTAGCGGGAGGAGTAGAGACAAGAGAAGACTCAGACTCAGACTCCGACTCGCTACATAATGGGGAGAACCGGTTGAAAGTTTCTGTCGGCTGAATGAGCGACACCAGTTGAGCATTCCTACAGCATTTCCCTCCAGAAGCCATGAGAAAGTTGTCCGGCTGCGGGGACTGTGCGGGGGGATTTATACTAACGTTACTATCTGTACTTACTGGTGGCACAGACGCTGTTTCTTCCTTTCCTACACTGAAATTACCCTTACCTAACGATTGCGTCTGAAGCTGGGCTTGCAGCACAGCTATCCTCGCCATAAGGCGATCGTTCTCCTGTATATTATGAGTACAGCGACTGCAATTAGAAGACATCATGTTAATGTTACTACTTAGCTTCGGCTGTTGAAGGTGCTGACGAACCATGTCCAGATAAAGCGTCCGGAGTGAAAAAGTTGAATGAGGGAAAAAAGTTGCAATGGAAAAACTAAAAAT
>NW_024058707.1:25000-40000 GCF_016432855.1 Salvelinus namaycush
TAATAACAGTAGTAGTGGACATGGGATTACCATTAACAACAACTACAACAACAATATTAATCAGAACAACAATAAATTAAAGCAACAGTAGTAGACCAGTGTCAATATGACTTGAGAAGACATATGACCTGGTATGAAAGACAAAACAAAACTAAGCTAAATGGGAAATATTATCAACATTACTTTGCATTTTCACTGGCTGTCCCTCAGGTTGTGGCAGGAGGACACATATTTGGCTGCCAAAACTGCACATTTTGGCTTTTCACCCAATAAATATTTGATTTTTTCTTCATCTTTTATAGTTTCAAATTCTTTGTATTGAGGTTATAATTTTGGGAAAGAAATATGCTCTTAGGTCTGAGTATTTGTCACAGTGTAGTAGGAAATGCACCTCTGTCTCTACCTCTCCTCTGGAGCAGAGTGAGCACAGCCTGTCCTCTCTGGGCAGCCAGGTTTGTCTGTGACGACCGGTCTCTATAGCCAGACGGTGCTCACTGAGTCTGTACCTAGTCAATGTTTTCCTCAGTTTTCTATCAGTCACAGTGGTCAGATAGTCTGCCACCATGTACTGTCTGTTTAGAGCCAAATAGCATTGAAGTTTACTTTGATTTTTTGTGGTGTCTTTCCAATAGGTTATATATTTTTCTTTTTGTTTTGTGATGATTTGGTTGGGCCAGATTTCTGAGGGCTGTCCCGAGGCTCTATGGGGTTGGTTTGGGTTGGTGAACTGAGCCTCAGAACCAGCTGGCTGAGGGGACTCTTCTCTGGTTTCATCTCTTGACATTGTAGAGCTGTGTGATGGAATGTTTTAGGGTCACTTGTTTTTAGATGGTTGTAAAATTTGATGGCTCTTTTTTCTATTCGAATGAGGAGGGGGTATTGGCCCAATTCTGCCCTACATGCGTTATTTGGAGTTTTTCTTTGTACTTGCAATACAGTCTTGCAAAACTCTGCATGCAATATTTCAGTTGGATGTTTGTCCCATTTAGTAAATTCATTATTAGAGAGTGGACCCCATACTTCACTGCCATATAGAGCAATTGGTTCTATAACTGATTGAAAAATTTTGAGCCAGATTCTAATTGGAATTTCAATTTTGATGTTCCTTTTAATGGCATAGAATGCTCTTCTTGCTTTGTCTCTCAGCTCATTCACAGCCATGTGAAAGCTACCTGTGTTGCTCATATTTAGTCCTAGATATGTGTAGTTTTTGGTGTGTTCTAATAGAACTGTGTCCAAATAGAATTTATATTTGTCATCCTTATTTCCCGACCTTTTTTGGAATATCATTATATTTGTTTTTTTTTAGGTTAACGGTCAGAGCCCAGGTCTGACAGAACCTGTGAAGACGATCTAGGTGCTGCTGTAACCCCTCTTTAGTGGGAGACAGCAGCACCAGGTCATCTGCGTACAGCAGACACTTGATTTCAGTGTTGTGTAGGGTGATACCAGGTGCTGCCGATTCTTCTAATGTTTTTTGCAATTCATTAATGTAGATGTTAAATAATGTTGGACTTATTGGGCAGCCCTGTTTCACTCCCCGCCCCTGAGAGAAGAAGTCTGTTTGCTTGTTGCCAATTTAACCGCACATTTGTTTTTAGTGTACATTGATTTAATAAAATCATATGTTTTCCCTCCAATACCACTTTCTATTAGTTTATAAAAAAGACCTTCGTGCCAAATTGAATCAAATGCTTTCTTGAAATCTACAAAACACGAGTAGATTTTGCCTTTGTTTTGGTTAACTTTTACCGAACCTCAACCCCGTATCCGGGATCACCCCCCACCCCCCACACACTGATTAGCATAGCTAGCATAGCTTCACAAGTAGATAGTAGCATCTAAATATCATTAAATCACAAGTCCAAGACACCAGATGAAAGATACAGATCTTGTGAATAAAGCCACCATTTCAGATTTTTAAAATGTTTTACAGGGAAGACAAAATATGTAAATCTATTAGCTAAACACGTTAGCAAAATACACCACTATTCTAACTCCATCAGTTTCTTACTCCTTCAGGTGCTATCACCAATTCGGCTCAACTAAGATATTGATAGCCAATAACCTATAAAAAAAACCATCAGATGACAGTCTGATAACATATTCATGGTATAGGATAGTTTTTGTTAGAAAAAAGTGCATATTTCAGGTAGAAATCACAGTTTACAATTGCACCGACCATCACAAATCGACTAGAATTACTAGATAGAGCAACGTGTATGACCAATTTACTCATCATAAAACATTTCATAAAAATAGACAAAGCATAGCAATGGAAAGACCCAGTTCTTGTGATTTCAGACCATATTTCAGATTTTCTAAGCGTTTTTCAGCGAAAACACAATAAATCGATAAGTTAGCATACTACATGTGCAAACGTTACCAGAGCATCGATTCCAGCCAAAGAGCGCTATAACGTCAACATCGCCAAAAGATATTAATTTTTTCACTAACCTTCTCAGAATTCTTCCGATGACACTCCTGTAACATCATTTTACAACATACATATACAGTTTGTTCGAAAAGGTGCATATTTAGCCATACAAAACCGTGGTTACACAATAAAAATACTAGGAAATCAAGCCTCAATATGTCTGACGTCATCTATCAGAGTGATCTAGTTTAATTGAAAGCTAATCATATACTTGACTAAAAAATACAGGGTTGACAGGAATCGAAAGACAAATTAGTTCTTAATGCAACCGCTGATTTACATTTGTAAAATTATCCTTACTTTTCAATACAGGGTTCGCCAAGTGAAGCTACACCAAACAAAATGGCGAAATATGCGTTTAAAATATTTCGACAGAACAACAATTTATCATATTAAATATTGCTTACTATGAGCTGTTCTTCCATCATATTCTTGGGCAATGTATCCTTTCTATGTTATAAACGTCTTTTGGTCGATAGATGTCCTCTGTCCTTCGAAATATCCACTAACGATCGAACGGGACCCCAAAACGTGTCCAAAGTTTCAGAGTGCACAACAAAGAAATTCCTCAAAATCGCACTAAACGGATATAATTTCCTATAAAACGGTTTAAATTAACTACCTTATGATGTTTCTAAGTCCTATATCGAATTAAATTACAGACGGATACATTTCAAGTTGATAACCGAGCCTGTGAAAATGGCGTCCGGAGGTCCCTTCCTGCGTAAGGGCGAGCGTCGAAAGGGGGGCTACTCTCACTCCTTGGTCTTTTATAACCTCTGAGAGCTACGGAGAAGGCCCATTCCACTTCTCATTGGTTACTGACATCCAGGGGAAGGCGGGTGCAGTTCGTGTCGTTCCATAGGATAGACAGAGACCTTAAAAACTGATCTGAAACCAGAGCTTCGCTCTCAGACCTTTCACTGTCTGTCATGGATTTCGCTGTAGAAAGAGTTCTGGGTCACCCACAGACATCATTCCAACTTTGTATGAAACTAGAAAGTGTTTTCTTTCCAATAGAATTAATAATATGCATATTGTACGAGCAAGAATTGAGTACTAGGCAGTTTAATTTGGAGACGACAAAATGCTAATTCGGAACAGCACCCCCTGTAGTCGCAAGAAGTTAACTTGTTTATCAATTAGAGTGTGGAGGGTGTAAATGTGGTCTGTTGTACGATAATTTTTTAGAAATCCAATCTGGCTTCTGCTCAGGACGTTGTGTTCGTCAAGGAAATGATGTAGTCTGCTATTTATAATACTGCAGAGAATTTTCCCCAAGTTGCTGTTAACGCAAATTCCTCTGTAATTATTTGGGTCAAATTTGTCTCCATTTTTATAGATTGGTGTGATCAATCCCTGGTTCCAAATATCTCTCTCTCTCTGTCTCTCTCTGTGTCTCTCTGTCCGTCTGTCTGTCTGTCTCTCTCTCTCTCTCTCTCTCTCTCTCTCTCTCTCTCTCTCTCTCTCTCTCTCTCTCTCTCTCTCTCTCTCTCTCTCTCTGTGTGTGTCTCTCTCTCTGTCTCTGTCTCTCTCTCTCTCCTCTCTTTCTAATAGGCTTAATTTTATTTCAACAGACAGAGACAGTCCATTATTTTCTGTCCTCTCTGTTTGCTCTCTCTCTCTCTCTCTCTCTCTCTCTCTCTCTCACTCTCTCTCTCGCTCTCTCTCGCTCTCTCTCGCTCTCTCACTCTCTCACTCTCTCACTCTCTCACTCTCTCACTCTCTCAGTCTCTCACTCTATCCCTCTATCCCTCTATCCCTCTATCCCTCCCTCTCAATTCAATTCAAGGGGCTTTATTGGCATGGGAAACATATGTTAACATTGCCAAAGCAAGTGAAGTAGGTAATGAACAAAAGTTAAATAAACAATAAAAAATGAACACTGTGGTGTTTTACCTAATATATATGGGAGTTTATCAAAATTGGGTTTGTTTTTGAATTCTTTGTGGATCTGTGTAATCTGAGGGAAATATGTGTCTCTAATATGGTCATACATTGGGCAGGAGGTTAGGAAGTGCAGCTCAGTTTCCACCTCATTTTGTGGGCAGTGAGCACATAGCCTGTCTTCTCTTGAGAGCCAGGTCTGCCTACGGCGGCCTTTCTCAATAGCAAGGCTATGCTCACTGAGTCTGTACATAGTGAAAGCTTTCCTTAAGTTTGGGTCAGTCACAGTGGTCAGGTATTCTGCCACTGTGTACTCTCTGTTTAGGGACAAATAGCATTCTAGTTTGCTCTGTTTCTTTGTTAATTCTTTCCAATGTGTCAAGTAAATATATTTTTGTTTTCTCATGATTTGGTTGGGTCAGATATAACAGTGATGGAGTTGGAACCTGGTCAGATATAACAGTGATGGAGTTGGAGCCTGGTCAGATATAACAGTGATGGAGTTGGAGCCTGGTCAGATATAACAGTGATGGAGTTGGAGCCTGGTCAGATATAACAGTGATGGAGTTGGAGCCTGGTCAGATATAACAGTGATGGAGAGGAGAGGAGGGGGGGGAGAGGAGAGGAGAGGAGAGGGGAGAGGAGAAGAGAAGAGAAGAGAAGAGAAGAGAAGAGGAGAGGAGAGGAGAGGAGAGGAGAGGAGAGGAGAGGAGAGGAGAGGAGAGGAGAGGAGAGGGTAGGGTAGGGGAGGAGGGGAGAGAAGAGAAGAGAAGAGGAGGGGAGGGGAGGGGAGCGAAAGGGAGGGGAGGGGAGGGGAGAGAAGAGGAGAGGAGAGGGGGAGAGGACAGGAGAGGAGAGGAGAGGAGAGGAGAGGGGAGGGGAGGGGAGGGGAGGGGAGGAGAGAAGAGAAGAGAAGAGGGGAGGGGAGGGGAGGGGAGGAAGGGAGGTGAGAGGGAAAGAAAAAGTGAGAAGGAAATCAGCCCTCCAACCTGGAGGACAGGGATACTGGACTGGGTGTAAGGACTGGGTGTAGGGCTAGATCCTGCCTGGCTATAGGTCCTGCCTGGCTATAGGTCCTGCCTGGCTATAGGTCCTGCCTGGCTATAGGTCCTGCCTGGCTATAGGTCCTGCCTGGCTATAGGTCCTGCCTGGCTATAGGTCCTGCCTGGCTATAGGTCCTGCCTGGCTATAGGACACACACACACACACACACACACGGACGGACGACGGACGGACGGACGGACGGACGGACGGACGGACGGACGGACGGACGGACAGAGTCTCCTCTGGCCTGTACGGAGGGTCAGTGACTGAGGAAGCAAAAGTTGTTTATCAGACAGACAGACAGACAGACAGACATGGGGCGGGTAGCAGCGAAGGAAGCTCGTTTTTTCAGCTGATCTGTGGGTTTTTATGTGTGTCCAATGATCCTATCCCCCCCGTGCAGATCTGAGAGACGTGAATAATTAAGGCTAAAACAGCATCCAGTCGATTGACCAACGCAGCAGAAAGAGAGAGAGAGAGAGAGAGAGACAGAGAGAGAGACAGAGAGAGAGAGAGAGACAGAGACAGAGACAGAGACAGAGAGAGAGAGACAGAGAGAGACACACACAGAGAGAGAGAGGGAGAGAGAGAGAGAGAGAGACACAGAGAGAGACACACAGAGAGAGAGAGAGAGAGAGAGAGAGAGAGAGAGAGAGAGAGAGAGAGAGAGAGAGAGAGAGAGAGAGAGAGAGAGAGAGAGAGAGAGAGAGAGAGAGAGAGAGAGAGAGAGACAGAGAGAGGTAACAGAAGAGAGAGGGGTGGAGGGATGTGAAGGCAGAGGGAAATAGAGAGAGGGATGGAGGGGTGTGAAGGCAGAGGGAAATAGAGAGAGGGATGGAGGGGTGTGAAGGCAGAGGGAAATAGAGAGAGAGATGGAGGGGTGTGAAGGCAGAGGGAAATAGAGAGAGGGATGGAGGGGTGTGAAGGCAGAGGGAAATAGAGAGAGGGATGGAGGGGTGTGAAGGCAGAGGGAAATAGAGAGAGGGATGGAGGGGTGTGAAGGCAGAGGGAAATAGAGAGAGGGATGGAGGGGTGTGAAGGCAGAGGGAAATAGAGAGAGGGATGGAGGGGTGTGAAGGCAGAGGGAAATAGAGAGAGGGATGGAGGGGTGTGAAGGCAGAGGGTAATAGAGAGAGGGGTGGAGGGGTGTGAAGGCAGAGGGAAATAGAGAGAGGGATGGAGGGATGTGAAGGCAGAGGGAAATAGAGAGAGGGATGGAGGGGTGTGAAGGCAGAGGGAAATAGAGAGAGGGATGGAGGGATGTGAAGGCAGAGGGAAATAGAGAGAGGGGTGGAGGGGTGTGAAGGCAGAGGGAAATAGAGAGAGGGATGGAGGGGTGTGAAGGCAGAGGGAAACAACATAACTCCTCAGCTGTCATCCCAGGGTTCCTGTAGAGTACTACAGGGGTCCGAGGCAGGATGTTCATCCACAGAAGGAAACAGGAAACTCCACTCATATGATCCTGTGATGTTACGAGAGGAGAGCTGCAACAAACAAATTATATAACCAGGCCCAGTCGTCTAGCTAGTACCTAGTAATGATATAACCAGGCCCAGTCATCTAGCTAGTACCTAGTGATGATATAACCAGTCATCTAGCTATTACCTAGTAACGATATAACCAGTCATCTAGCTAGTACCTAGTAATGATATAACCAGTCATCTAGCTAGTACCTAGTGATGATATAACCAGGCCCAGTCATCTAGCTAGTACCTAGTGATGATATAACCAGTCATCTAGCTATTACCTAGTAACGATATAACCAGTCATCTAGCTAGTACCTAGTAATGATATAACCAGGCCCAGTCATCTAGCTCGTACCTAGTAATGATATAAGCAGGCCCAGTCATCTAGCTACTACCTAGTAATGAAATAACCAGTCATCTAGCTAGTACCTAGTAATGATATAACCAGTCATCTAGCTAGTACCTAGTAATGATATAACCAGTCATCTAGCTAGTACCTAGTAATGATAAAACCAGTCATCTAGCTAGTACCTAGTAATGATATAACCAGTCATCTAGCTAGTACCTAGTAATGATATAACCAGTCATCTAGCTAGTACCTAGTAATGATATAACCAGGCCCAGTCATCTATCTAGTACCTAGTAATGATATAACCAGTCATCTAGCTAGTACCTAGTAATGATATAACCAGTCATCTAGCTAGTACCTAGTAATGATATAACCAGGCCCAGTCATCTAGCTAGTACCTAGTAATGATATAACCATGCCCAGTCGTCTAGATAGTACCTAGTAATGATATAACCAGGCCCAGTCGTCTAGATAGTACCTAGTAATGATATAACCAGGCCCAGTCGTCTAGATAGTACCTAGTAATGATATAACCATGCCCAGTCGTCTAGATAGTACCTAGTAATGATATAACCAGGCCCAGTCATCTAGCTAGTACCTAGTAATGATATAACCAGGCCCAGTCATCTAGCTAGTACCTAGTAATGATATAACCAGGCCAAGTCATCTAGCTAGTACCTAGTAATGATATAACCAGGCCCAGTCATCTAGATAGTACCTAGTAATGATATAACCAGTCATCTAGCTAGTACCTAGTAATGATATAACCAGGCCAAGTCATCTAGCTAGTACCTAGTAATGATATAACCAGGCCCAGTCGTCTAGATAGTACCTAGTAATGATATAACCAGGCCCAGTCGTCTAGATAGTACCTAGTAATGATATAACCAGGCCCAGTCATCTAGCTAGTACCTAGTAATGATATAACCAGGCCCAGTCATCTAGCTAGTACCTAGTAATGATATAACCAGGCCCAGTCGTCTAGATAGTACCTAGTAATGATATAACCAGGCCCAGTCATCTAGATAGTACCTAGTAATGATATAACCAGGCCCAGTTGTCTAGATAGTACCTAGTAATGATATAACCAGGCCCAGTCGTCTAGATAGTACCTAGTAATGATATAACCAGGCTCAGTCATCTAGCCAGTACCTAGTAATGATATAACCAGTCATCTAGCTAGTACCTAGTAATGATATAACCAGGCCCAGTCATCTAGCTAGTACCTAGTAATGATATAACCGGGCCCAGTCATCTAGCTAGTACCTAGTACTGATATAACCAGGCCCAGTCATCTAGATAGTACCTAGTAATGATATAACCAAGCCCAGTCATCTAGTTAGTACCTAGTAATGAAATAACCAGGCCCAGTCATCTAGTTAGTACCTAGTAATGAAATAACCAGGCCCAGTCATCTAGCTAGTACCTAGTAATGAAATAACCAGGCCCAGTCATCTAGCTAGTACGTAGTAATGATATAACCAGTCATCTAGCTAGTACCTAGTAATGATATAACCAGGCCCAGTCATCTAGCTAGTACCTAGTAATGATATAACCAGGCCCAGTCATCTAGCTAGTACCTAGTAATGATATAACCAGGCCCAGTCATCTAGCTAGTACCTAGTAATGATATAACCAGGCCCAGTCATCTAGCTAGTACCTAGTAATGATATAACCAGGCCCAGTCATCTAGATAGTACCTAGTAATGATATAACCAGTCATCTAGCTAGTACCTAGTAATGATAAAACCAGGCCCAGTCATCTATCTAGTACCTAGTAATGATAAAACCAGTCATCTAGCTAGTACCTAGTAATGATATAACCAGTCATCTAGCTAGTACCTAGTAATGATATAACCAGTCATCTAGCTAGTACCTAGTAATGATATAACCAGGCCCAGTCATCTAGCTAGTACCTAGTAATGATATAACCAGGCCCAGTCATCTAGCTAGTACCTAGTAATGATATAACCAGGCCCAGTCATCTAGCTAGTACCAAGTAATGATATAACCAGTCATCTAGCTAGTACCTAGTAATGATATAACCAGTCATCTAGCTAGTGCTTGTAATAAAAAAACATTTTCAGAGCCAGTTTAGGAAAAGAAGATTACTTCATATCGAAATTCCACTGAAACAATGACTCCCAGACACACATCCACAGAGAGACTTTCAAAATGGACACAACATATGGAATGGATAGTTTGTTGACAGAATCCACCTTTTCCTTTCCTTGATGTCTCAATGAAGATGTCCCTGAATGGTTCCTAACCAGCTGTAGCAGCCTGGGATATATGAAGGGATGTTTGGAAGGTTAGTCGAGGTAATATGTACATGTAGGTAGGGGTGAAGTGACTATACATAGATAATAAACAGCGAGTAGCAGCAGTGTGCAGAACAAATGGAGTGGGGGGGGCACCGCTTGCCATGCGGTAGCAGAGAAATCAGTCAATGACTTGGGTGACTGGAGTCTCTGACACTTTTTGGGGCTTTCCTCTGACACCGCCTAGTATATATGTCCTGGATGGCAGGAAGCTTGGCCCCAGTGATGTACTGTGCCGTTCGCACTACCCTCTGTCGCGCCTTACGGTCAGATGCCGAGCGGTTGCCATCACCCGGCGGTGATGCAACCGGTCAGGATGCTCTCGATGGTGCAGCTGTAGAACTTTTTAAGGGCCAAATCTTTTCAGTCTCCTGAGGGGGAAAATGAGTTGTTGTGCCCTCTTAACAACTGTCTTGGTGTGTTTGGACCATGATAGTTCGTTAGGGATGTGGACACCAAGGAACTTGAAACTCTCGACCCGCTCCACTACAGACCCGTCATTGTTAATGGGGTTCTGTTCAGCCCGCATTTCCCTGTAGTCCACGATCAGCTCCTTTGTCTTGCTCACATTGAGGGAAACTTAATGATGGTGTTGGAGTCCGTTTGGCCACGCAGTCGTGGGTGAACAGGGAGTGCAGGAGGGGACTAAGAACACACCCCCGAGGAGCCCCAGTGTTGAGGATCAGTGTGGCAGACGTGTTGTTGCCTACCCTTTGTACCTGGGGCGGCCCGTCAGGAAGTCCAGGATCCAGTTGCAGAGGGAGGTGTTTAGTCCCAGGGTCCTTACCTTAGTGATGAGCTCCATGGGCACTATGGTGTTGATCGCTGAGCTGTTGTCAATGAACATCATTCTCACATCGGTGTTCCTTTTGTCCAGGTAGGAAAGGGTAGTTTGGAGTGCGATTTAAAATGGTCTCATCTGTGGATCTGTATGCGAATTGGAGTGGGTCTAGGGTGTCCGGGAGGATGCTGTTTATGTGAACCATGACCTGCCTTTCAAAGCACTTCATGGCTACTGATGTGAGTGCTACGGGGCGGTAATCCTTTAGGCAGGTTACCTTCACTTCCTTGGGCACAGGGACTATGGTGGTCTGTTTGAAACATGTAGGTATAACAGACTCGGTCAGGGAGAGGTTGAAAATATCAGTGAAGACACTTGCCAGTTGGTCTGCTCATGCCTTGAGTACACGTCCTGTTAATCCGTCTGGGCCCGCAGCTTTGTGAATGTTGATCTGTTTTAAGGTCTTGCTCACATCAGCTACCGAGAGTGTTAACACACAGTCGACCAGAACAGCTGGTGCTCTCATTGATGCTTCAGTGTTTGCTTGCCTCGAAGCAAGTGGGGTTTCCCTTCATGGTCCGTAATAGTTTTTAAGACCTGCCACATCCGACAAGCGTCAGAGCCAGTGTAGTAAGATTCAATCTTAATCCTTTGTTGACGTTTTTCTTGTTTGATGGTTTGTCTGAGGGCGTAGCGGGATTTCTTATAAGCGTCCGGATTAGTGTCCCGCTGCTTGAAAGCGGCAGCTTTAGCCTTTATTTCGATGCGGATGTTGCCTGTAATCCATGGCTTCTGGTTGGGATATGTACGTACGGTCACTGTGGGGAAGACGTCATCGATGCACTTATTGATGAAGCCATTGACTGAGGTGGTATACTCCTCAATGCCATTGGATGAATCCCGGAACATATTCCAGTCTGTGCAAAACAGTCCTGTAGCGTAGCATCCGCGTCATCTGACCACTTCCGTATTGAGCGAGTCACTGGTACTTCCTGCTTTCATTTTTGCTTGTAAGCAGGAATCAGGAGGATGGAGTTATGGTCAGATTTGCCAAATGGAGGACGAGGGAGAGCTTTGTATGTGTCTCTGTGTGTGGAGTGAAGGTGGTCTAGAGTTTTTTCCCCTCTGGTTGGACATTTAACATTTAACATTTAACATTAACATTTAACATGCTGGTAGAAATTCCTGCCCATTGAAGAATGTGCCATTCTAAATCGAAACTCATTTTACATTTTAGTAAAGACAAGATTTAAATGGAGAATAGTCTGGTGGGTGAAAATAAGACCGCTTGATGAGAGAACAGCTGTGCAGCCTGAGGCAAGGAACAAGAGCACAAGCTTTTTCCTTCTACTTTCTCAACTCATCAATAGTCTTTAGTAACATCATGCAGCCTATATATATATGTTTTGATTTCTAAGATGTTCTAAAGTTTGCATAATTTACAACTAAAGCTGCCAAATAACTCTAAGTCTAGCGTATAGGACCTGTTTCAAGTTATAACTTTTATGCTCAACATAGGGACTTCATATGCGCACTCGCTCAGAAATGGGAAAACTGTCCTTTCAGCTGAGTTCAATTTATATTCTTCTTACGATAAAATCATATAAAATAAAGGCACAGAACTTATATCTTGTCAGATGAAATAACAGTCCTACTGCCTATGACATGGAGCATAGCCAGATAACTAACTAAAGAGTTGGCCAACTCTTCTGAAATACATGTTCTTTCATATCATAATGTTTCGTTAGACCTGACAAATATAAATAATGGATTTGTTGTGATGGTGTAATATTAAATAGATTTATTAGACTTTTATAAATGTAGATGGTTCAAAGGCACGTATCAGTGTCTCGTATGATGGAGGTCTGGATATGACTAAATGTGTTTATGTTAATTAAGGGTCAATTACTGGGAGACCGGCAGTCTTTTGCATGACACAATTTCATGACAGCCATGACAGACATGGCATACAACTCTACACCTGGCATCTACTACCACACCCCCGTTCAAAGGCACTTACATATTTTGTCTTGTCCATTCACCCTCTGAATGGCACACATACACAATCCATGTCTCAATTGTCTCCGGGCTTAAAAATCATTCTTTATAACCTGTCTCCTAATCCTTCATCTACACTGATTGAAGTTGGTTTAACAAGTGACATCGTTAAGGGATCACCTGGATTCACCTGGTCAGTCTATGTCATGGAAAGACCAGT
This sequence comes from Salvelinus namaycush, assembly GCF_016432855.1. Lineage (NCBI taxonomy): Eukaryota > Metazoa > Chordata > Actinopteri > Salmoniformes > Salmonidae > Salvelinus > Salvelinus namaycush. The sequence goes on from NW_024058707.1 coordinate 37,504, forward strand.
GTATATGGCTCTGTCCCTTTGGGTGTGGATTTATTTAACCCGGAAAAAGCATAAGAGTATTAAAGTTTCTCTCTCCTATAGCCCTCAGTGAGCAGCTACCCAGCAGTGGATCCTGCATCAAACAGTGTACTGTATATTCAGTGCCTTTGGAAAGTATTCAGACCCCTTGACTTCTTCCACATTGTTACATTACAGCCTTATTTTAATCTGAATTAAATTGTTTTTCCCCCTCATCAATTTACACACAATACTCCATAATGACAAAGCAAAAACATTTTTTAAACAATTTTTGTTAATTTATTTAAAAAAAAAAAACTGAAATATCACATTTACATAAGGATTCTGACCCTTTACTCAGTACTTTGTTGAAGCACCTTTGGTGGCGATTACAGCCTCTAGTCTTCTTGGGTATGATGCTACAAGCTTGGTACACCTGTATTTGGGGCATTTCTCCTAATCTTCTAAAGCTCTTTTTATTTATTTAATCTTTATTTAACTAGGCAAGTCAGTTAAGAACAAATTCTTATGTTCAATGACAGCCTAGGAACGGTGGGTTAACTGCCTTGTTCAGGGGTAGAACAACAGATTTTTACCTTGTCAGCTCGGGGATTCGATTTTGCAACCGTTCGGTTACTAGTCCAACGTTCTAACCACTAGGCTACCTGCCACCCCTCTGTCAGGTTGGATGGGGAGCGTTGCTGCACAGCTATTGTCAGGTGTCTCCAGAAATGTTTGATTGGATTCAAGTCCGGGCTCTGGCGGGGCCACTCAGAACTCTTTGTCCCGGAGCCATTCCTGCATTGTCTTGGCAGTGTGCTTAGGGTTGTTGTCCTGTTGGAAGGTGAACGGAGGTCCTGAGCGCTCTGGAGCAGATTTTCATCAAGGATCTCCCTGTACTTTGCGCTGTTCATCTTTGCCTTGATCCTGACTAGTCTCCTAGTCCCTGCCGATGAAAAAACATCCCCACAGCATGATGCTGTCACCACCATGCTTCACCATAGGGATGGTGCCAGGTTTCCTCCAGATATGACACTGGCCAAAGACTCATTCTCATTCTGGCCAAAGAGTTCATTCTTGGTTTCGTCAGACAAGAGAATCTTGTTTCTCGTGGTCTGAGAGTCTTTTTGTGCCTTTTTGTAAACTCCAAGCAGGCTGTCATGTGCCTTTTGCTGAGGAGTGGTTTCCGTCTGACCACTACCATAAAGGCCTGATTGGTGGAGTGCTGCATAGATGGCTATCCTTCTGGAAGGTTCTCCCATCTCCACATAGGAACTCTAGAGCTCTGTCAGAGTGACCATTGGGTTCTTGGTCACCTCTCTGACCAAGGCCCTTCTCCCCTGATTTCTCAGTTTGGCCGGGCGGCCAGCTCTAGGAAGAGTCTTGGTGGTTCCAAACTTCTTCCATTTAAGAATGATGGAGGCCACTGTGTTCTTGTGGACCTTCAATGCTGCAGAATTATTTTGGTACACTTCTCCAGATCTGTGCCTCGACACAATCCTGTCTTGGAGCTCTACGGACAATTCCTTCGACCTTATGGCTGGGTTTTGCTCTGACATGCACTGGCAACTGTGTGGCTTTCTAAAATCATGTCCAATCAATTGAATTTACCTCAGGTGGACTCTAATGAAATTGTAGAAACATCTCAAGGATGATCAGTAGAAACAGGATGCACCTGAGCTCATTTTCGAGAGTATTCAGTACCAGACCTAGGGGGTTCAATACCAGACCTAGGGGGTTCAATACCAGACCTAGAGTATTCAGTACCAGACCTAGGGGGTTAAATACCAGACCTAGGGGGTTCAATACCAGACCTAGGGGGTTCAATACCAGACCTAGTGGGTTCAATACCAGACCTAGGAGGTTCAATACCAGACTTAGGGGGTTCAATACCAGACCTAGGAGGTTCAATACCAGACCTAGAGGGTTCAATACCAGACCTAGGAGGTTCAATACCAGACCTAGGGGGTTCAATACCAGACCTAGAGGGTTCAATACCAGACCTAGGGGGTTCAATACCAGATATAGGAGGTTCAATACCAGACCTAGGAGGTTCAATACCAGACCTAGAGTATTCCGTACCAGGCCTAGGGGGTTCAATACCAGACCTAGGAGGTTCAATACCAGACCTAGAGGGTTCAATACCAGACCTAGAGTATTCAATACCAGACCTAGGAGGTTCAATACCAGACCTAGGAGGTTCAATACCAGACCTAGAGTATTCAGTACCAGGCCTAGCGGGTTCAATACCAGACCTAGGAGGTTCAATACCAGACCTAGAGTATTCAGTACCAGACCTAGGGGGTTCAATACCAGACCTAGGAGGTTCAATACCAGACCTAGAGTATTCAGTACCAGACCTAGGGGGTTCAATACCAGACCTAGAGGGTTCAATACCAGACCTAGAGTATTCAGTACCAGACCTAGGGGGTTCAATACCAGACCTAGGGGGTTCAATACCAGACCTAGGGGGTTCAATACCAGACCTAGGAGGTTCAAT
>NW_024058707.1:42500-49034 GCF_016432855.1 Salvelinus namaycush
CTCCTTCTTTAATTCTCCACTATCTCCCTCTCTCTCGCTCTCCCCCCTCTCTCCCTCACTCTCTCCCTCTTACTCAATCTTGTTCTTCATGTTTGGGAAACACACTCACATCACAGCCACATAAGAAGATAAGTCCTAACTAAGGGCACCACAGAAGAAGAGGAAACTCCACTTCAGTAAACTAGCACAAGAAAGTAGATTTGAGTGCGTAGGTTATGTTGGTTTGGCACCCTGCATAATGAGTTGCAGAGAACCATTTCAACCCCTTTCATTGAGTATGTTTACATGCACATGAATAATTGGATATTAAACTCATTATGGCAGTAGGTCGAGTATGGTGTTAGTTATTTAAACATCTTTCTCTGCTTATCTTAAATGTGTGTCAGGTCATATTTGAAGTAAGCATACACTGATTAAAACACCTGGTTTGCTGAGCAATTTTTCGAAATATTAGGACATGTGAATACTTCAACTTCTTTGGGGTACCCCCCCTTCTTCTCAATTTCCACCTAAAGACATACCCTAATCTAACTGCCTGTAGCTCAGGCCCAGAAGCAAGGATATGCATATTCTTGGTATCATTTGAAAGGAAACACTCTGAATTTTGTGGAAATGTGAATTGAATGTAGGAGAATATAACACAATAGATCTGGTAGAAGAAAATACAAGGAAATAAACATACGTTTTCTGTTTTTTATTGTTGCTGCATCATCTTTCAAATGACCAAGAACAGCCAAACATACAGATAGGATGCCGTGGATGATTTGATCAGAGTTACAGCGGTGTATTTAATCAGAGTAACAGCGGTGTGTTTAATCAGAGTAACAGCGGTGTATTTAATCAGAGTAACAGCGGTGTATTTAATCAGAGTAACAGCGGTGTATTTAATCAGAGTAACAGCGGTGTGTTTAATCAGAGTAACAGCGGTGTGTTTAATCAGAGTAACAGCGGTGTATTTAATCAGAGTTACAGCGGTGTGTTTAATCAGAGTAACAGCGGTGTATTTAATCAGAGTTACAGCGGTGTATTTAATCAGAGTAACAGCGGTGTATTTAATCAGAGTAACAGCGGTGTATTTAATCAGAGTTACAGCGGTGTGTTTAATCAGAGTTACAGCGGTGTATTTAATCAGAGTTACAGCGGTGTGTTTAATCAGAGTAACAGCGGTGTGTTTAATCAGAGTAACAGCGGTGTATTTAATCAGAGTAACAGAGGTGTGTTTGATCTGTCCATGTTCTTCCACAGAGGTGTGTTTGATCTGTCCATGTTCTTCCTTCTTTTGCCCGGGGAAAGTAAGTTGGGAAAAAGAGAAAGTATTCATCTTAGAAATAGTTTTCACATACAAACGTTTTATGTCCTAACTCAGAATCCGATTGGCGGCACAGTAAAAACATGGTCGCTGTGGTCGAACATTTGTTTTGATTGGAGATTTTCCTGCATTGATCAAAGTCCCATCAGGCATCCTGATTTCAGATGTGTCCATGTAAACAGAATTATTAGGGAAATTGTCCTTCTCGCAAAGCATGTAAACGTTTACATCGAAATTATTATATTAACTATTCACAATACTCGTACTATTGCGTGCATGTAACAGTACTCAATGACCCACAAAAATAAGTCATATTTGGACACCCAATAAATACTATTTCAATTTATTTGTATTCTGGAACGGTGTGATCGATTACACAAACGTAATAACATTATGAGCCTTGGTTACCGTGGTTTTAAGGGGTTGTAGCCTTGGTTACCGTGGTTTTAAGGGGTTGTAGCCTTGGTTACCGTGGTTTTAAGGGGTTGTAAGTGTTATCATCTGGAAGTTTAAACTCCAAAGCGACTGTTAATTGATCCAAGCCTCTGTATGTATCCCAGAGTTCACAGTGTGACAGAAACAGCCTTTGATCCAGAACATGTAATTGGGACTATACTTCCCACGACAGACCCACGGGAAGGGTGACATCATTAGTGATAAAGACAGTGAACGTCCCTATTGGTGGTTTGACCTCTCTATAACCTGACTGTGACCTGGCTGTGACCTGGCTGTGACCTCTGTTACCTGGCTGTGACCTCTGTTACCTGGCTGTGAGTATTTGTGTTCAACTCTGGATGTGCAGAGGCCTATGTCACAGATGCCGGTGTGTGTGTTTGGTGTGTGTGTGTGTGTGTCTCTCTCTCTCTCTTTCTCTCTCCCTCCCTCCCTCTCTCTCTCACCCCCCCCTCCTCTCGCTCGCTCGCTCGCTCCCTCTCTCTCCCTTTCTCTCTCTCTCCCTCTCCCACTGTCTCTTTTTCACTCCTTCTCTCACCCCCCCTCTCTCTCTCTATCTACTCATGGCTGGGCTCTGCTGCTTCAGTTAAAGAAGTGGCCCTCCGTGGTGCTGAGAGGAGCACCATGTGCCTGACTATTTAGAGACACATAACCTGATTGTGTTGACTGGCAAACAGCTGCAGGACAGGACTGGTGTGTGCGTGTGTGTGTGTGTGTGTGTGTGTGTGTGTGTGTGTGTGTGTGTGTGTGTGTGTGTGTGTGTGTGTGTGTGTGTGTGTGTGTGTGTGTGTGTGTGTGTGTGTGTGTGTGTGTGTGTGTGTGTGTGTGTGTGTGTGTGTGTGTGTGTGTGCATGGTCTTGTGAGGACACTTGAACTCCTCCAAGTTCATGTCTACAGATTGGAAACGGCTTGTGATGATAGCTGACACACACACACACACACACACACACACACACACATACACACACACACAGACACACACACACACACACACACACACACACACACACACACACACACACACACACACACACACACACAACAGGGCTCCAGACTGCAACCATTTAGTTGCATTTTGAGACCCTTTAACTTGGCTCTCTGCGAGTAAAACATTTAATTGGTCGCACTGGTGTGAATTGCACGTTTTACCTGGTCACCTCTATCAAAACGTCCTGTTTTTGGGGGGTGGATAAAACCATGAATTTGTTCAACAGTAAAGTGCATTATCCTCGTGATTCCAGTGATAAAAGTGTCTGCCTGTTTCACTGGGGTCGGCTGCTGTAATGAGCCTCTCAGACTCTCTCTCCCCTCGTGGGCCCCTCTATCACATTTCAAAACACAACTTTGGAAGCATCTAGTTGTCTATATTAAAGAGAGGAGAGTCTCAGCTTTCTGAGAGGAGGGTCTCAGCTTTCTGAGAGGAGAGTCTCAGCTTTCTGAGATGAGGGTCTCAGCTTTCTGAGAGGAGAGTCTCAGCTTTCTGAGAGGAGAGTCTCAGCTTTCTGAGATGAGGGTCTCAGCTTTCTGAGATGAGGGTCTCAGCTTTCTGAGAGGAGAGTCTCAGCTTTCTGAGATGAGGGTCTCAGCTTTCTGAGAGGAGGGTCTCAGCTTTCTGAGAGGAGAGTCTCAGCTTTCTGAGAGGAGGGTCTCAGCTTTCTGAGAGGAGGGTCTCAGCTTTCTGAGAGGAGAGTCTCAGCTTTCTGAGAGGAGGGTCTCAGCTTTCTGAGAGGAGAGTCTCAGCTTTCTGAGAGGAGGGTCTTCAGCTTTCTGAGAGGAGGGTCTCAGCTTTCTGAGAGGAGAGTCTCAGCTTTCTGAGATGAGGGTCTCAGCTTTCTGAGAGGAGGTTCTCAGCTTTCTGAGAGGAGAGTCTCAGCTTTCTGAGATGAGGGTCTCAGCTTTCTGAGAGGAGGGTCTCAGCTTCTGAGAGGAGGGTCTCAGCTTTCTGAGAGGAGAGTCTCAGCTTTCTGAGAGGAGGGTCTCAGCTTTCTGAGAGGAGAGTCTCAGCTTTCTGAGAGGAGGGTCTCAGCTTTCTGAGAGGAGAGTCTCAGCTTTCTGAGAGGAGGGTCTCAGCTTTCTGAGAGGAGGGTCTCAGCTTTCTGAGAGGAGGGTCTCAGCTTTCTGAGAGGAGAGTCTCAGCTTTCTGAGAGGAGGGTCTCAGCTTTCTGAGAGGAGAGTCTCAGCTTTCTGAGAGGAGATTCTCAGCTTCTGCAGGTATATGTTTTTATTATTTCTCAACGATCATTATTGAGCTCAAAGCACACTGTTTTACAATCAAGATATCTGATACAGATTCTAAATGCAGAGTGCACAAAATTGCCCCTTTCAAAGTGAACTAAATTATTTTAGGCCATTACGATTTCCGCTTTGATTAATATTATATTTAGACTTAGCGATCTAGCTAATGGTTTAGAGTTCTCACTTCCTCAGGAGATGAATTAGCACCAATTGAATTAGGCCTAGACTATAATATTAATTAATTAGCACCAGTTGAATTAGGCCTAGACTATATAATATTAATTAATTAGCACCAATTGAATTAGGCCTAGACTATATAATATGAATGAATTAGCACCAATTGAATTAGGCTAGACTATATAATATTAATGAATTAGCACCAGTTGAATTAGGCCTAGACTATATAATATTAATGAATTAGCACCAATTGAATTAGGCCTAGACTATATAATAATAATGAATCCAACTTGTAAGTCGCTCTGGATAAGAGCGTCTGCTAAATGACTTAAATGTAAATGTAAATTAGCACCAATTGAATTAGGCCTAGACTATATAATATTAATGAATTAGCACCAATTGAATTAGGCCTAGACTATATAATATTAATGAATTAGCACCAGTGAATTAGGCCTAGACTATATAATATTAATGAATTAGCACCAATTGAATTAGGCCTAGACTATATAATATTAATGAATTAGCACCAATTGAATTAGGCCTAGATATATAGTATTAATGAATTAGCACCAGTTGAATTAGGCATAGACTATTAATATTAATTAATTAGCACCAATTGAATTAGGCCTAGACTATATAATAATAATGAATTAGCACCAATTGAATTAGGCCTAGACTATATAATATTAATGAATTAGCACCAATTGAATTAGGCCTAGACTATATAATATTAATGAATTAGCACCAGTTGAATTAGGCCTAGACTATATAATATTAATGAATTAGCACAATTGAATTAGGCCTAGACTATATAATATTAATGAATTAGCACCAGTTGAATTAGGCCTAGACTATATAGTATTAATGAATTAGCACCAATTGAATTAGGCCTAGACTATATAGTATTAATGCCTAGACTATATAGTATTAATGAATTAGTACCAATTGAATTAGGCCTAGACTATATAGTATTAATGAATTAGCACCAGTTGAATTAGGCCTAGACTATATATATTAATGAATTAGCACCAATTGAATTAGGCCTAGACTATATAATAATAATGAATCCAACTTGTAAGTCGCTCTGGATAAGAGCGTCTGCTAAATGACTTAAATGTAAATGTAAATTAGCACCAATTGAATTATATAATATATTATATATATATTATATAATATATAATATTAATGAATTAGCACCAATTGAATTAGGCCTAGACTATATAATAATAATGAATCCAACTTGTAAGTCGCTCTGGATAAGAGCGTCTGCTAAATGACTTAAATGTAAATGTAAATTAGCACAATTGAATTAGGCCTAGACTATATAATATATGAATTAGCACCATTGAATTAGGCCTAGACTATATAATATTAATGAATTAGCACCAGTTGAATTAGGCCTAGACTATATAATATTAATGAATTAGCACCAATTGAATTAGGCCTCAGACTAATAATAATTAATTAATTAGCACCAGTTGAATTAGGCCTAGACTATTAATATTAATGAATTAGCACCAATTGAATTAGGCATAGACATATAATATTAATGAATTAGCACAATTGAATTAGGCCTAGACTATATAATATTAATGAATTAGCACCAATTGAATTAGGCCTAGACTATATAATATTAATGAATTAGCACCAATTGAATTAGGCCTAGACTATATAGTATTAATGAATTAGCACCAGTTGAATTAGGCATAGACTATATAATATTAATTAATTAGCACCAATTGAATTAGGCCTAGACTATATAATAATAATGAATTAGCACCATTGAATTAGGCCTAGACTATATAATATTAATGAATTAGCACCAATTGAATTAGGCCTAGACTATATAATATTAATGAATTAGAACAAGTTGAATTAGGCCTAGACTATATAATATTAATGAATTAGCACCAATTGAATTAGGCCTAGACTATATAATATTATATGAATTAGCACCAGTTGAATTAGGCCTAGACTATATAGTATTAATGAATTTAGCACCAATTGAATTAGGCCTAGACTATATAGTATTAATGCCTAGACTATATAGTATTAATGAATTAGTACCAATTGAATTAGGCCTAGACTATATAGTATTAATGAATTAGCACCAGTTGAATTAGGCCTAGACTATATAATATTAATGAATTAGCACCAATTGAATTAGGCCTAGACTATATAATATTAATGAATAGCACCATTGAATTAGGCCTAGACTATATAATATTAATGAATTAGCACCAGTGAATTAGGCCTAGACTATAATATTAATGAATTAGCACCAATTGAATTAGGCTAGACTATCTAATATTAATGAATTAGCAACAGTTGAATTAGGCCTAGACTATATAGTATTAATG
>NW_024058708.1:0-87184 GCF_016432855.1 Salvelinus namaycush
GAATGATTAACATGCTGTGTTGTATGTTAAATTATTACATGCTGTGTTTCTATGTTAGAATGATTAACATGCTGTGTTCTATATTAGAATGATTACATGCTGTGTTCTATGTTCTGTAGATGATCGACATGCTGTGTTCTATGTTCTATATTAGAATGATTAACATGCTGTGTTGTATATTAGAATGATTTACATGCTGTGTTCTATGTTAGAATGATAACATGCTGTTTGTATATTAGAATGATTAACATGCTGTGTTCTATGTTAGAATGATTACATGCTGTGTTCTATATTAAATGATTAACATGCTGTGTTCTATGTTCTATATTAATGATTAACATGCTGTGTTCTATGTTTATATTAGAATGATTAACATGCTGTGTTCTATGTTCTATATTAGAATGATTAACATGCTGTGTTCTATGTTCTAATTAGAATGATTAACATGCTTTGTTCTATGTTTAGAATGATTAACATGCTGTGTTCTATGTGAATGATTAACATGCTGTGTTCTATGTTAGAATGATTAACATGCTGTGTTCTATGTTAGAATGATTAACATGCTGTGTTCTATGTTCTATATTAGATGATTAACATTGTGTTGTTCTATGTTAGAATGATTACATGCTGTGTTCTATGTTAGAATGATTAACATGCTGTGTTCTATGTTAGAATGATTAACATGCTGTGTTCTATGTTGAATGATTACATGCTGTGTTCTATGTTAAATGATTAACATGCTGTGTTCTATGTTAAATTATTAACATGCTGTGTTCTATGTTAGAATGATTAACATGCTGTGTTGTATATTAGAATGGATTACATGCTGTGTTCTATGTTAGAATGATTAACATGATGTGTTCTATGTTATATATTAAATTTAACATGTGTGTTCTATGTTCTATATTAGAATGATTAACATGCTGTTTCTATGTTCTATATTAGAATGATTAACATGCTGTGTTCTATATTAGAAATGATTAACATGCTGTGTTGTATATTATAATGATTAACATGCTGTGTTGTATATTATATTGATTAACATGCTGTGTTCCATGTTCTATATTATAATTATTAACATGCTCTGTTCTATGTTCTATATTAGAATGATTAACATGCTGTGTTGTAAATTAGAATGATTAACATGCTATGTTCTATGTTCTATATTAGAATGATTAACATGCTGTGTTGTAAATTAGAATGATTAACATGCTATGTTCTATATTAGAATGATTAACATGCTGTGTTCTATATTAGAATGATTAACATGCTGTGTTCTATGTTCTGTAGATGATCGACATGATGTGTTCTATGTTCTATATTAGAATGATTAACATGCTGTGTTGTATATTAGAATTATTAACATGCTGTGTTCTATGTTAGAATGATTAACATGCTGTGTTCTATATTAGAATGATTAACATGCTGTGTTCTATGTTCTGTAGATGATCGACATGCTGTGTTCTATGTTCTATATTAGAATGATTAACATGCTGTGTTGTATATTAGAATGATTTACATGCTGTGTTCTATGTTAGAATGATTAACATGCTGTGTTGTATATTAGAATGATTAACATGCTGTGTTCTATGTTAGAATGATTAACATGCTGTGTTCTATGTTCTATATTAGAATGATTAACATGCTGTGTTCTATGTTCTATATTAGAATGATTAACATGCTGTGTTCTATGTTCTATATTAGAATGATTAACATGCTGTGTTCTATGTTCTATATTAGAATGATTAACATGCTGTGTTCTATGTTAGAATGATTAACATGCTGTGTTCTATGTTAGAATGATTAACATGCTGTGTTCTATGCTAGAATGATTAACATGCTGTGTTCTATGTTAGAATGATTACATGCTGTGTTCTATGTTAGAATGATTAACATGCTGTGTTCTATGTTAGAATGATTAACATGCTGTGTTCTATGTTAGAATGATTACATGCTGTGTTCTATGTTAGAATGATTAACATGCTGTGTTCTATGTTAGAATGATTAACATGCTGTGTTCTATGTTAGAATGATTAACATGCTGTGTTCTATATTAGAATGATTAACATGCTGTGTTCTATGTTAGAATGATTAACATGCTGTGTTCTATGTTAGAATGATTAACATGCTGTGTTCTATGTTAGAATGATTAACATGCTGTGTTCTATATTAGAATGATTAACATGCTGTGTTCTATGTTAGAATGATTAACATGCTGTGTTCTATGTTAGAATGATTAACATGCTGTGTTCTATGTTAGAATGATTAACATGCTGTGTTCTATATTAGAATGATTAACATGCTGTGTTCTATGTTAGAATGATTAACATGCTGTGTTCTATGTTAGAATGATTAACATGCTGTGTTCTATATTAGAATGATTAACATGCTGTGTTCTATGTTCTGTAGATGATCGACATGCTGTGTTCTATGTTCTATATTAGAATGATTAACATGCTGTGTTGTATATTAGAATTATTACATGCTGTGTTCTATGTTAGAATGATTAACATGCTGTGTTCTATATTAGAATGATTAACATGCTGTGTTCTATGTTCTGTAGATGATCGACATGCTGTGTTCTATGTTCTATATTAGAATGATTAACATGCTGTGTTGTATATTAGAATGATTTACATGCTGTGTTCTATGTTAGAATGATTAACATGCTGTGTTGTATATTAGAATGATTAACATGCTGTGTTCTATGTTAGAATGATTAACATGCTGTGTTCTATATTAGAATGATTAACATGCTGTGTTCTATGTTCTATATTAGAATGATTAACATGCTGTGTTCTATGTTCTATATTAGAATGATTAACATGCTGTGTTCTATGTTCTATATTAGAATGATTAACATGCTGTGTTCTATGTTCTATATTAGAATGATTAACATGCTTTGTTCTATGTTAGAATGATTAACATGCTGTGTTCTATGTTAGAATGATTAACATGCTGTGTTCTATGTTAGAATGATTAACATGCTGTGTTCTATGTTAGAATGATTAACATGCTGTGTTCTATGTTCTATATTAGAATGATTAACATGCTGTGTTCTATGTTAGAATGATTAACATGCTGTGTTCTATGTTAGAATGATTAACATGCTGTGTTCTATGTTAGAATGATTAACATGCTGTGTTCTATGTTAGAATGATTAACATGCTGTGTTCTATGTTAGAATGATTAACATGCTGTGTTCTATGTTAGAATGATTAACATGCTGTGTTGTATATTAGAATGATTAACATGCTGTGTTCTATGTTAGAATGATTAACATGATGTGTTCTATGTTCTATATTAGAATGATTAACATGTTGTGTTCTATGTTCTATATTAGAATGATTAACATGCTGTGTTCTATGTTCTATATTAGAATGATTAACATGCTGTGTTCTATATTAGAATGATTAACATGCTGTGTTGTATATTATAATGATTAACATGCTGTGTTGTATATTATATTGATTAACATGCTGTGTTCCATGTTCTATATTATAATTATTAACATGCTCTGTTCTATGTTCTATATTAGAATGATTAACATGCTGTGTTGTAAATTAGAATGATTAACATGCTATGTTCTATGTTCTATATTAGAATGATTAACATGCTGTGTTGTAAATTAGAATGATTAACATGCTATGTTCTATATTAGAATGATTAACATGCTGTGTTCTATATTAGAATGATTAACATGCTGTGTTCTATGTTCTGTAGATGATCGACATGATGTGTTCTATGTTCTATATTAGAATGATTAACATGCTGTGTTGTATATTAGAATTATTAACATGCTGTGTTCTATGTTAGAATGATTAACATGCTGTGTTCTATATTAGAATGATTAACATGCTGTGTTCTATGTTCTGTAGATGATCGACATGCTGTGTTCTATGTTCTATATTAGAATGATTAACATGCTGTGTTGTATATTAGAATGATTTACATGCTGTGTTCTATGTTAGAATGATTAACATGCTGTGTTGTATATTAGAATGATTAACATGCTGTGTTCTATGTTAGAATGATTAACATGCTGTGTTCTATGTTCTATATTAGAATGATTAACATGCTGTGTTCTATGTTCTATATTAGAATGATTAACATGCTGTGTTCTATGTTCTATATTAGAATGATTAACATGCTGTGTTCTATGTTCTATATTAGAATGATTAACATGCTGTGTTCTATGTTAGAATGATTAACATGCTGTGTTCTATGTTAGAATGATTAACATGCTGTGTTATATGCTAGAATGATTAACATGCTGTGTTCTATGTTAGAATGATTAACATGCTGTGTTCTATGTTAGAATGATTAACATGCTGTGTTCTATGTTCTATATTAGAATGATTAACATGCTGTGTTCTATGTTAGAATGATTAACATGCTGTGTTCTATGTTAGAATGATTAACATGCTGTGTTCTATGTTAGAATGATTAACATGCTGTGTTCTATGTTAGAATGATTAACATGCTGTGTTCTATGTTAGAATGATTAACATGCTGTGTTCTATGTTAGAATGATTAACATGCTGTGTTCTATGTTAGAATGATTAACATGCTGTGTTCTATATTAGAATGATTAACATGCTGTGTTCTATGTTCTGTAGATGATCGACATGCTGTGTTCTATGTTCTATATTAGAATGATTAACATGCTGTGTTGTATATTAGAATTATTAACATGCTGTGTTCTATGTTAGAATGATTAACATGCTGTGTTCTATATTAGAATGATTAACATGCTGTGTTCTATGTTCTGTAGATGATCGACATGCTGTGTTCTATGTTCTATATTAGAATGATTAACATGCTGTGTTGTATATTAGAATGATTTACATGCTGTGTTCTATGTTAGAATGATTAACATGCTGTGTTGTATATTAGAATGATTAACATGCTGTGTTCTATGTTAGAATGATTAACATGCTGTGTTCTATATTAGAATGATTAACATGCTGTGTTCTATGTTCTATATTAGAATGATTAACATGCTGTGTTCTATGTTCTATATTAGAATGATTAACATGCTGTGTTCTATGTTCTATATTAGAATGATTAACATGCTGTGTTCTATGTTAGAATGATTAACATGCTGTGTTCTATGTTCTATATTAGAATGATTAACATGCTGTGTTCTATGTTCTATATTAGAATGATTAACATGCTGTGTTCTATGTTCTATATTAGAATGATTAACATGCTGTGTTCTATGTTCTATATTAGAATGATTAACATGCTGTGTTCTATGTTAGAATGATTAACATGCTGTGTTCTATGTTAGAATGATTAACATGCTGTGTTCTATGCTAGAATGATTAACATGCTGTGTTCTATGTTAGAATGATTAACATGCTGTGTTCTATGTTAGAATGATTAACATGCTGTGTTCTATGTTCTATATTAGAATGATTAACATGCTGTGTTCTATGTTCTATGTTAGAATGATTAACATGCTGTGTTCTATGTTAGAATGATTAACATGCTGTGTTCTATGTTAGAATGATTAACATGCTGTGTTCTATGTTAGAATGATTAACATGCTGTGTTCTATGTTAGAATGATTAACATGCTGTGTTCTATGTTAGAATGATTAACATGCTGTGTTCTATGTTAGAATGATTAACATGCTGTGTTCTATGTTAGAATGATTAACATGCTGTGTTCTATATTAGAATGATTAACATGCTGTGTTCTATGTTAGAATGATTAACATGCTGTGTTCTATGTTAGAATGATTAACATGCTGTGTTCTATATTAGAATGATTAACATGCTGTGTTCTATGTTCTGTAGATGATCGACATGCTGTGTTCTATGTTCTATATTAGAATGATTAACATGCTGTGTTGTATATTAGAATTATTAACATGCTGTGTTCTATGTTAGAATGATTAACATGCTGTGTTCTATATTAGAATGATTAACATGCTGTGTTCTATGTTCTGTAGATGATCGACATGCTGTGTTCTATGTTCTATATTAGAATGATTAACATGCTGTGTTGTATATTAGAATGATTTACATGCTGTGTTCTATGTTAGAATGATTAACATGCTCTGTTGTATATTAGAATGATTAACATGCTGTGTTCTATGTTAGAATGATTAACATGCTGTGTTCTATGTTCTATATTAGAATGATTAACATGCTGTGTTCTATGTTCTATATTAGAATGATTAACATGCTGTGTTCTATGTTCTATATTAGAATGATTAACATGCTGTGTTCTATGTTCTATATTAGAATGATTAACATGCTGTGTTCTATGTTAGAATGATTAACATGCTGTGTTCTATGTTAGAATGATTAACATGCTGTGTTCTATGTTAGAATGATTAACATGCTGTGTTCTATGTTAGAATGATTAACATGCTGTGTTCTATATTAGAATGATTAACATGCTGTGTTCTATGTTAGAATGATTAACATGCTGTGTTCTATGTTAGAATGATTAACATGCTGTGTTCTATATTAGAATGATTAACGTGCTGTGTTCTATATTAGAATGATTAACGTGCTGTGTTCTATATTAGAATGATTAACATGCTGTGTTCTATGTTCTATATTAGAATGATTAACATGCTGTGTTCTATGTTAGAATGATTAACATTCTGTGTTCTATATTAGAATGATTAACATGCTGTGTTCTATGTTCTATATTAGAATGACTGACATGCTGTGTTCTATGTTCTATATTAGAATGATTAACATGCTGTGTTCTATATTAGAATGATTAACATGCTGTGTTCTATATTAGAATGATTAACATGCTGTGTTCTATGTTAGAATGATTAACATGCTGTGTTCTATTTTAGAATGATTAACATGCTGTGTTGTATATTAGAATGATTAACATGCTGTGTTGTATATTAGAATGATTAACATGCTGTGATCTATATTAGAATGATTAACATGCTGTGTTCTATATTAGAATGATTAACATGCTGTGTTCTATATTAGAATGATTAACATGCTGTGTTCTATATTAGAATGATTAACATGCTGTGTTCTATATTAGAATGATTAACATGCTGTGTTCTATGTTAGAATGATTAACATGCTGTGTTCTATGTTAGAATGATTAACATTATGTGTTCTATATTAGAATGATTAACATGCTGTGTTCTATGTTTTATATTAGAATGACTGACATGCTGTGTTCTATGTTCTGTAGATGATCGACATGCTGTGTTCTATGTTCTATATTAGAATGACTGACATGCTGTGTTCTATGTTCTGTAGATGATCGACATGCTATGTTCTATGTTCTATATTAGAATGATTAACATGCTGTGTTCTATGTTAGAATGATTAACATGCTGTGTTCTATATTAGAATGACTGACATGCTGTGTTCTATGTTCTATATTAGAATGACTGACATGCTGTGTTCTATATTAGAATGACTGACATGCTGTGTTCTATGTTCTATATTAGAATGACTGACATGCTGTGTTCTATGTTCTATATTAGAATGACTGACACGCTGTGTTCTATATTAGAATGATTAACATGCTGTGTTCTATGTTCTATAGATGATCGACATGCTGTGTTCTATGTTCTGTAGATGATCGACATGCTGTGTTCTATGTTCTGTAGATGATCGACATGCTGTGTTCTATGTTCTGTAGATGATCGACATGCTGTGTTCTATGTTCTGTAGATGATTGACATGCTGTGTTCTATGTTCTGTAGATGATCGACATGCTGTGTTCTATGATCTGTAGATGATTAACATGCTGTGTTCTATGTTCTGTAGATGATTAACATGCTGTGTTCTATGTTCTGTAGATGATTAACATGCTGTGTTCTATGTTCTATATTAGAATGACTGACATGCTGTGTTCTATGTTCTGTAGATGATCGACATGCTGTGTTCTATGGTCTGTAGATGATCGACATGCTGTGTTCTATGTTCTGTAGATGATTAACATGCTGTGTTCTATGGTCTGTAGATGATTGACATGCTGTGTTCTATGTTCTGTAGATGATCGACATGCTGTGTTCTATGTTCTGTAGATGATCGACATGCTGTGTTCTATGTTCTGTAGATGATTAACATGCTGTGTTCTATGGTCTGTAGATGATCGACATGCTGTGTTCTATGTTCTGTAGATGATCGACATGCTGTGTTCTATGTTCTGTAGATGATCGACATGCTGTGTTCTATGTTCTGTAGATGATCGACATGCTGTGTTCTATGTTCTGTAGATGATCGACATGCTGTGTTCTATGTTCTGTAGATGATCGACATGCTGTGTTCTATGATCTGTAGATGATTAACATGCTGTGTTCTATGTTCTGTAGATGATTAACATGCTGTGTTCTATGTTCTGTAGATGATTAACATGCTGTGTTCTATGTTCTATATTAGAATGACTGACATGCTGTGTTCTATGTTCTGTAGATGATCGACATGCTGTGTTCTATGGTCTGTAGATGATCGACATGCTGTGTTCTATGTTCTGTAGATGATTAACATGCTGTGTTCTATGGTCTGTAGATGATTGACATGCTGTGTTCTATGTTCTGTAGATGATCGACATGCTGTGTTCTATGTTCTGTAGATGATCGACATGCTGTGTTCTATGTTCTGTAGATGATTAACATGCTGTGTTCTATGGTCTGTAGATGATCGACATGCTGTGTTCTATGTTCTGTAGATGATCGACATGCTGTGTTCTATGTTCTGTAGATGATCGACATGCTGTGTTCTATGTTCTGTAGATGATCGACATGCTGTGTTCTATGTTCTGTAGATGATCGACATGCTGTGTTCTATGTTCTGTAGATGATCGACATGCTGTGTTCTATGTTCTGTAGATGATCGACATGCTGTGTTCTATGTTCTGTAGATGATCGACATGCTGTGTTCTATGTTCTGTAGATGATCGACATGCTGTGTTCTATGTTCTGTAGATGATCGACATGCTGTGTTCTATGTTCTGTAGATGATCGACATGCTGTGTTCTATGTTCTGTAGATGATCGACATGCTGTGTTCTATGTTCTGTAGATGATCGACATGCTGTGTTCTATGTTCTGTAGATGATCGACATGCTGTGTTCTATGTTCTGTAGATGATCGACATGCTGTGTTCTATGTTAGAATGACTGACATGCTGTGTTCTATGTTCTGTAGATGATCGACATGCTGTGTTCTATGTTCTATAGATGATTGACATGCTGTGTTCTATGTTCTGTAGATGATTGACATGCTGTGTTCTATGTTCTGTAGATGATCGACATGCTGTGTTCTATGTTCTGTAGATGATCGACATGCTGTGTTCTATGTTCTATATTAGAATGATTAACATGCTGTGTTCTATGTTCTGTAGATGATCGACATGCTGTGTTCTATGTTCTGTAGATGATCGACATGCTGTGTTCTATGTTCTGTAGATGATCGACATGCTGTGTTCTATGTTCTATAGATGATCGACATGCTGTGTTCTATGTTCTGTAGATGATCGACATGCTGTGTTCTATGTTCTGTAGATGATCGACATGCTGTGTTCTATGTTCTGTAGATGATCGACATGCTATGTTCTATGTTCTGTAGATGATCGACATGCTGTGTTCTATGTTCTATATTAGAATGACTGACACGCTGTGTTCTAAATTAGAATGACTGACACGCTGTGTTCTATATTAGAATGATTAACATGCTGTGTTCTATGTTCTGTAGATGATCGACATGCTGTGTTCTATGTTCTATAGATGATCGACATGCTGTGTTCTATGTTCTGTAGATGATCGACATTCTATGTTCTGTAGATGATCGACATGCTATGTTCTATGTTCTGTAGATGATCGACATGCTATGTTCTATGTTCTGTAGATGATCGACATGCTATGTTCTATGTTCTGTAGATGATCGACATGCTGTGTTCTATATTAGAATGACTGACATGCTGTGTTCTATGTTCTATAGATGATCGACATGCTGTGTTCTATGTTCTGTAGTTGATCGACATGCTGTGTTCTATGTTCTGTAGATGATCGACATGCTGTGTTCTATGTTCTGTAGATGATCGACATGCTGTGTTCTATGTTCTGTAGATGATCGACATGCTGTGTTCTATGTTCTGTAGATGATCGACATGCTGTGTTCTATGTTCTATATTAGAATGACTGACATGCTGTGTTCTATGTTCTGTAGTTGATCGACATGCTGTGTTCTATGTTCTGTAGATGATCGACATGCTGTGTTCTATGTTCTGTAGATGATCGACATGCTGTGTTCTATGTTCTGTAGATGATCGACATGCTGTGTTCTATGTTCTGTAGATGATCGACATGCTGTGTTCTATGTTCTGTAGATGATCGACATGCTGTGTTCTATGTTCTGTAGATGATCGACATGCTGTGTTCTATGTTCTGTAGATGATTAACATGCTGTGTTCTATGTTCTGTAGATGATCGACATGCTGTGTTCTATGTTCTGTAGATGATCGACATGCTGTGTTCTATGTTCTGTAGATGATCGACATGCTGTGTTCTATGTTCTATAGATGATCGACATGCTGTGTTCTATGTTCTGTAGTTGATCGACATGCTGTGTTCTATGTTCTGTAGATGATCGACATGCTGTGTTCTATGTTCTGTAGATGATCGACATGCTGTGTTCTATGTTCTATATTAGAATGACTGACATGCTGTGTTCTATGGTCTGTAGATGATCGACATGCTGTGTTCTATGTTCTATATTAGAATGACTGACATGCTGTGTTCTATATTAGAATGACTGACACGCTGTGTTCTATATTAGAATGACTGACACGCTGTGTTCTATATTAGAATGACTGACACGCTGTGTTCTATGTTCTGTAGATGATCGACATGCTGTGTTCTATGTTCTATAGATGATCGACATGCTGTGTTCTATGTTCTGTAGATAATCGACATGCTGTGTTCTATGTTCTGTAGATGATCGACATGCTGCGTTCTATGTTCTGTAGATGATCGACATGCTGCGTTCTATGTTCTGTAGATGATCGACATGCTGCGTTCTATGTTCTGTAGATGATCGACATGCTGCGTTCTATGTTCTGTAGATGATCGACATGCTGTGTTCTATGTTCTGTAGATGATCGACATGCTGTGTTCTATGTTCTGTAGATGATCGACATGCTGTGTTCTATGTTCTGTAGATGATCGACATGCTGTGTTCTATGTTCTGTAGATGATCGACATGCTGTGTTCTATGTTCTGTAGATGATCGACATGCTGTGTTCTATGTTCTGTAGATGATCGACATGCTGTGTTCTATGTTCTGTAGATGATCGACATGCTGTGTTCTATGTTCTGTAGATGATCGACATGCTGTGTTCTATGTTCTGTAGATGATCGACATGCTGTGTTCTATGTTCTGTAGATGATTAACATGCTGTGTTCTATGGTCTGTAGATGATCGACATGCTGTGTTCTATGTTCTGTAGATGATTAACATGCTGTGTTCTATGGTCTGTAGATGATTGACATGCTGTGTTCTATGTTCTGTAGATGATTGACATGCTGTGTTCTATGTTCTGTAGATGATCGACATGCTGTGTTCTGTGTTCTGTAGATGATCGACATGCTGTGTTCTATGTTCTGTAGATGATTAACATGCTGTGTTCTATGGTCTGTAGATGATCGACATGCTGTGTTCTATGTTCTGTAGTTGATCGACATGCTGTGTTCTATGTTCTGTAGATGATCGACATGCTGTGTTCTATGTTCTGTAGATGATTAACATGCTGTGTTCTATGGTCTGTAGATGATCGACATGCTGTGTTCTATGTTCTGTAGATGATTAACATGCTGTGTTCTATGGTCTGTAGATGATTGACATGCTGTGTTCTATGTTCTGTAGATGATTGACATGCTGTGTTCTATGTTCTGTAGATGATCGACATGCTGTGTTCTGTGTTCTGTAGATGATCGACATGCTGTGTTCTATGTTCTGTAGATGATTAACATGCTGTGTTCTATGGTCTGTAGATGATCGACATGCTGTGTTCTATGTTCTGTAGTTGATCGACATGCTGTGTTCTATGTTCTGTAGATGATCGACATGCTGTGTTCTATGTTCTGTAGATGATTAACATGCTGTGTTCTATGGTCTGTAGATGATTGACATGCTGTGTTCTATGTTCTGTAGATGATCGACATGCTATGTTCTATGTTCTGTAGATGATCGACATGCTGTGTTCTATGTTCTGTAGATGATCGACATGCTGTGTTCTATGTTCTGTAGATGATTAACATGCTGTGTTCTATGTTCTGTAGATGATCGACATGCTGTGTTCTATGTTCTGTAGATGATTAACATGCTGTGTTCTATGGTCTGTAGATGATCGACATGCTGTGTTCTGTGTTCTGTAGATGATCGACATGCTGTGTTCTATGTTCTATATTAGAATGACTGACATGCTGTGTTCTATATTAGAATGACTGACATGCTGTGTTCTATATTAGAATGACTGACACGCTGTGTTCTATATTAGAATGACTGACATGCTGTGTTCTATGTTCTGTAGATGATCGACATGCTGTGTTCTATGTTAGAATGACTGACATGCTGTGTTCTATGGTCTGTAGATGATCGACATGCTGTGTTCTATGTTCTGTAGATGATCGACATGCTGTGTTCTATGTTAGAATGACTGACATGCTGTGTTCTATGGTCTGTAGATGATCGACATGCTGTACTTCGTGATAATCATGTTGGTGGTGTTGATGAGTTTCGGGGTGTCGCGGCAGGCCATCTTGCACCCTGATGAGGAGCCAACATGGCGTCTGGCCAGGAACATCTTCTACATGCCCTACTGGATGATCTATGGAGAGGTGTTTGCTGACTCGATCGACCGTAAGACTCAGATTTATAGTAAGATTCTGTTTCCTGTTTCACGGGCGGATGATCAGTCCTGTTTGTCCATGTTTTGATCTGTCCTATATTTATCCATAATGCGTCTTTGACTTCACCTGGTCTCCCAGCAGCAAAGGACAGTCTTTGACTTCACGTGCACCTGGTCTTGACCATGACAGAAGTATGATGTTGTCTTTGTATTCATGCCTTTTCTTTTCATTTCTGGAACTGCTTCAAGTCTATGCAATGGAAATCAACCGTGAGTATTCTTCAATACCTTTTATATTTTCAAAGTGGCAATGTGGAGAGTGTTATTTTGAATACTAAAGCAGTCTTGTTCCTCTTCCGCTAACCCCCCAGCGCCGTGTGGTGAGAACCTGTATGATGAGGATGGTAAGAAGCTGCCTCCGTGTATCCCTGGAGCCTGGCTGACCCCGGCCATCATGGCCTGTTATCTACTGGTGGCCAACATCCTGCTGGTCAACCTGTTGATTGCTGTCTTCAAGTAAGTTGACAAAAACAGGAACATTTTTACATTGTCATGTTGACAACTAGTCTCTTGTGACAGAGCTAGCTAGCTGGCGCAGGCAATATTTGAATCTGGGTTCCCGAGATTAGTACAACAGTTGGACACCTATTAGTACTTACTGTGTCTGGCCTCAGGGATGTAGCCTTGTTTCTTCCATGAAAGCAACAGCAGAAACTCACGCCCTACAGATAACTTTGTCTTTGGGAAACACTCAGGAGATGGCCACAACTACACCACACCTACACACCTTACAGATAACTTTGTCTTTAGAAAACTCTCATGATATTGCCACATCTACACCTATCTTTGTTTGGAGGAGGTTAGTTGGTTAGCTAGTCAACCCAGTCAAAACTCTTCTCTGTCCTGGCACCCAAATGGTGGAACCTGCTTCCCTTGGTGCTAGAACAGCAGAGTCCCTAGTCTGGCTGACACCAGTCTTTCTGACTTGAGAGTCTGAAAAGGCTGCTTTGATGTGTTGGCATCGATAATGAAGGGGCTGTGGCCTCAGACTTCAAGGCTACACCCTACGCTGGTTGGATAGCCCCATTTTGAATTTTGAACGAATCATGATCTATTATTTTACATAGGACCGCACCAGCCCTTCTGCTTCCAGCCAGCCCTTCCGGGATAAGCAAACACACAGTAGCTTGCTAGCTAAAGCAAACCTTCTAAGTTTGGACATCGTTTGTTGCTAAGACCATGAATAGGGCGCATAAATCATCATTTTCAAAACGTTATAAAAAGCTGTCTACACTAAAACGAGTGACATCAGACAACTGCAACCTGTTAAACATTACCGTCCTTTGACTAGCAAGTAGGAACTAATGTTAGCTAGCATTGTTAAGCCCATAGAAAGCCAGCCAGCTAATAACTTTAGCTTGCTTGGTAACAACTTGAAATTGGCTAGCTAATAAAATGTATGTTTTAGTTATAAATGAACTAATTATAGATTTTACATTTCCTTATTGCACTGAAGTTACACATTTTCATTCTTGGATGTCCTCTGTTTAAATAGTAGGGCAATGATGTGAATTACCCATGCATTCTAGCTAGCTACTACTGTACTACCAATGTTCACTTCTGGCAAGTTTCCCACTGCCCCCTAATTTTGACAATGCATGAACAAAAAAAATCAAAGCAAAATATTTTTTTATTTGTCATATGCGCCGAATACAATAGGTGTAGACCTTGCCTTACTGACAAGCCCACAATTAAGTATATTACAGACTGGGTCAGGGAAAGGTTGAAAATGTCAGTAAAGACGCTTGCCAGCTGGTCAACGCATGCTCTGAGTATGTGTCCTGGTAATGCTTCTGGTACTTTGGCCTTGTGAATGTTAGTTAAATAAAGGTACGAATTAAAATAAAATATAAAGTCAATAAATGTTCACCTGTTTAAAGGTCTTACTCACATCGGCTACAAAGAGCGTGATCACACAGTCATCCGGAATAGCTGGTGCTCTCACTCATGGTTCAGTGTTACTTCACTGTTTCCTTAAAGCGTGTATAGAAGTTATTTAGCTTGTTTGGTAAGCTCATGTCACTGTGCAGCCTGTGGCTGGGATTCCCCTTGTAATACGTGATAGTTTGCAAGCCCACCACATCCGCAAGCGTCTGATCCGGTGTAGTAGGATTCGATCTTGTATTGACGCTCTGATACTTTGGTTTTTGTTTCTTCCATATTGAGCGAGTCACTGGTACTTCCTGCTTTAGTTTTTGCTTGTAAGCAGGAATCAGGAGGATGGAGTTATGGTCAGATTTGCCAAATGGAGGGCGAGGGAGAGCTTTGCAGGCGTCTCTGTTCTGCGTCTCTGTGTGTGGAGTAAAAGAGATCTAGAGGTTTTGCAACTCTTGTTGCACAGAGTTTGAAGGGAGTGGGGGGGTGGGGGAATCCTTTACACAGACACAGATACAACAATGCGGCCGGCGTCTCAGCAGCCCTCTTCTCATGTGAGGTCTGTGGCTCTGGCCTCGCAATCAGCTTCGAGACATGGCAGAGGCCGGATCATTCCGGCAATTGTGATAGGGAGTTCGATGGTGAGGCATATACATGGGCTACAAAATTACTGCCGTAAATAATGCTAAAACAAATATAAACAATATAATTATAGAGATAAACTCAAAATACCAACATGTGAGAAATACGATACTTTATTAATGTTTCAATGGAACCAACCAAAATAATTTATTGATTTAATTAAAAATCAATGTCCTCCAAATCAAGGTTTCACAATTAATGGCACCCTTAAAGATTATTGTAAATAACATCTACCAAAATTAAACCACAAATTAAATTCCACTTATTTAAGTTTATCTAAGTCTTAAGGAACTATATTGAGCCATTACATCACTTGTTTCACTAGGGTATAAAAATGAGGTAACACACATGCAATATCCCACTGTCATTGTCAAGTTGACCTCTTTCTTGTGCAATTCCCCACTTGAAAAGGACAGTCCCTCCACATGAAGATTTTAACTGGATTTCACTCAATAAACAGCCATGGAATCAGTTGTTTGTCTTTTATTTACCATTCTTTGGTTGGCAGTAAACAGGTGAAAAACCTAAAAAAAGAGATGACAAATACAAGTTATTATTTGAGTTGACAGCCTAATTAAATACACAAAATTATCCACATTCACCTCAGATAAACACATTTCTGCCATTATAAAATACAAGGTTTCCACTTTTAAGCAAATGTTTCCCAAAATAGAAACCCACCATTTTTAATCAAATGAGCAGAATCAGTATATTTTTATCTAAATTTGCATTTTAGCCAAATACATTCAAAATATTTTTAGTAGTAAAACATTACATTTATTTTCTAATCAGTAGTTTTAAGCAGACAAATCTTACATTTTTTAGCCAAAGATTTTTTAGACTATACATTTGTTACTGAATTAAGAACTTGGTTTACTAAGATTTCTACAAAGTTTAAATTACTTTTAACCATTTCAAACAAGTTCTTGATCAACAATGAATTTGGCTCTTCTTACTTTTCCTTTATACCCCACAAACAACATTTGAAGTTATAAATACCACTGCAAAAGTCCTATCAAAGTTAAGAGTTAAGAGTCTGTGTTTTCCAGAGTATCATTAGCAGTGCACTGCTTAAGTCAGTCTAGCCAAGCATGGCCAATATGGCGCTTACCGGCTGTCTTTCACAGTTTTGTGGAGGGCTTGGACTTGCACAGTCACCTTGATCACAAAGATGAAGTTTCCTTGGTCTTGTGGTGTTATAAATGCTCCTTTCACTGCGGTCTAAAGACAACAGCAGAGCCAGGTGCTGGCACGCCCAGATTGCCTGGAAGATTTGTTCCACCTGGTTCACCACTGATTGAAGGAGGAGGAGTTTCACCACTGAGGAGCTCCCAGGCAGTTTGTCAGCACAGTCATCCAACACCATTAAGAAAACAAAAGAACTGTCAGTTCAAAAGAGACAGATGGTCGTAGACCTTCATAAATCTGGTAATAGCTACAAGAAGATCGACAAACGATTGAACATACCACTGAGCACTGTCAGGGCAATTATTTAAAAATGCAAAAGATATGGAACAGTTGAAAACCTCATGGGTAGAGGACGCAAATTCATTTTGCCCCCCAGGATAGGGAGAAGGATGGTGAGAGAAGCAACAAAATCCCCAAGAATCACTGTGAAAGAATTGCAGGCCTTGGTGGCGTCTTGGGGTCACCAGGTTTCAAAAAGCACCATCAGACCCCACCTCCACAACCACAGGCTCTTTGGAAGGGTTGCCAGAAGAAAGCCCTTTCTGACCACAAGACACAGACGCAAACGCTTGGAGTTTGCCAAATGTCATTTAAATTGCCGAGGAGACAGCACAATGACTCTGAGCTGCCGAGGAGACTGCACAATGACTCTGAGCTGCCGAGGAGACAGCACAATGACTGCACAATGACCCTGAGCTGCCATGGAGACAGCACAATGACCGTGAGCAGCCATGGAGACAGCACAATGACAGTGAGCTGCCATGGAGACAGCACAATGACCCTGAGCTGCCGAGGAGACAGCACAATGACCCTGAGCTGTCAACAATGACAACGTGGGGTACGCACTAAACGTCTCCACTGAGGACATATGGAAGTAATTCAAATGTTTTAGCCGGTCGGCATCTCTAGCCGTGCCCTTAGAGCATGTACAGACCAGCTGGTTGTTGTGTTCTCTAACATTTTCAATCTCTCCCTAGCTCAGGCCACTATACCCACCTGCGTCAAGATGTCCGCTATCAACCCTGTGCCCAAGAAATGGAAGTAACTGAACTGAATGACAACCGACCAGTAGCGCTCACTTCCATTATCATGAAGTACCACAAGGGTGCGTCCTCAGTCCCCTCCTGTATTCCCTGTATACCCATGACTGCTTGGCCTCATACAGTTCCAACCCCATCATCAAGTTCGCTGACGACACAATAGTAGTAGGCCTGATCACGACGACGATGAGACAGCCTACAGGGAGGAGGAGGTCAGAGACCTGGCAGTGTGGAGCCAGGACAACAACCTCTCCCTCAACATCAGTAAGACAAAGTAACTGATTGTGGACTACAGGAAACGGAGGGCAGAACACGGCCTCATTCACATCCAAGGGGCTGTAGTAGAGAGGGTCGAGAGCTTCAAGTTCCTCGGTGTCCACATCGCTAAAGACCTATCATGGTCCAAACACACCAACACAGTTGTAAAGAGGGCATGACAATGCCTCTTCCACCTCAGGAGGCTGAAAAGATTTGGCATGGGCCCTCAGGTCCTCAAAATCTGAGGACAGGTGAGTCCAATGAAGCACTGATGCGCGTAATGATGGTGACAGGTGTACGTAATGATGGGCAGCCTGGCACCCTCGAGCACCAGAGAGGGGGAGCGGGCGCAGGTGTGACAGTAACCTTCTCTCTAGGGGCACCACCCGGCGTCCCACCTGGGTAAGTCTGACGGGCCGGCCGAGGCATAGGAGCCGGACGAGATGGCGGAGGCATGGAAGCCCGATGAGTCGGCTGAGGCGTGGGAGCCCGACGAGCTGGCTGAGGCGTGGGAGCCCGACGAGCAGGCTGCAGCGTGGGAGCCCTGACGAGCCGGCTGAGGCGTGGGAGCCCTGACGAGCCGGCTGCGGCGTGGGAGCCCTGACGAGCCGGCTGCGGCGTGGGAGCCCCGACGAGCCGGCTGCGGCGTGGGAGCCCCGACGAGCCGGCTGCGGCGTGGGAGCCCCGACGAGCCGGCCGCGGCGTGGGAGCCCCGACGAGCCGGCCGAGGCGTGGGAGCCCCGACGAGCCGGCCGAGGCGTGGGAGCCCCGACGAGCCGGCCGAGGCGTGGGAGCCCCGACGAGCCGGCCGAGGCGTGGGAGCCCCGACGAGCCGGCTGAGGCATGACGTGGGGTGGGAGCCCGACAAGCCGGGTTGAGGCATGACGTGGGGTGGGAGCCTGTCGAGCCAACCGAGGCAAGGAAACCTCTTGAGCCAGCTAAGGCGTGGAAGCCTGGCTCAGCTGAGGCACCCCCGGGTCCTTCGGCAGCGGCACCCAGACCCGACGTCACCAGCTAAAACAAAAAACAAAACTCCCTGATGTTGGACAGGGTAAACAAAACTACATTAATGCTGACACAGGGATCAAACTGATGAACTTAATCCAATTGAGAACTTGTGGTCAATCCTCAAGAGGCAGGTGGACAAACAAAACCCCACAAATTCTGACAAACTCCAAGCATTGATTATGCAAGAATGGGCATACATCAGTCAGGATGTGGCCCAGAAGTTAATTGACAGCATGCCAGGGCGGATTGCAGAGGCCTTGAAATAGAAGGGTCAACACTGAAAATATAGAGTCTTTGCATCAACTTCATATAATTGTCAATAAAAGCATTTGACACTTATGAAATGCTTGTAATTATACTTCAGTATTCCATAGTAAAATCTGACAAAAATATCTAAAGACACTGAAGCAGCAAACTTTGTGGAAATTAATATTTGTGTCATTCTCAAAACCTTTGGCCACGACTGTACATACGCTCACACACACAAACACGCATATCGATGCCACACACACTCACACATATTGATGCCACACACACTCACACACATGCTGCTTTGCTTATTGTTTGTCCTTATTGACTAGTCTTTTATAGCCCACGTACTATATTACCTCAATTACCTCGTACCTCTGCAGATTGACTTAGTACTGGTACTCCTTGTGTATAGCCATGTTATTACCTGGTACTCCCTGTATATAACCATGTTATTACCTGGTACTCCTTGTGTATAGCCATGTTATTACCTGGTACTTCCTGTATATAACCATGTTATTACCTGGTACTCCTTGTGTATAGCCATGTTATTACCTGGTACTTCCTGTATATAACCATGTTATTACCTGGTACTCCTTATATATAGCCATGTTATTACCTGGTACTCCTTGTATATAGCCATGTTATTACCTGGTTATCCTCGTATATAGCCATGTTACTACCTGGTATTCCTCGTATATAGCCATGTTATTACCTGGTACTCCTTGTATATAGCCATGTTATTACCTGGTACTCCTTGTATTTAGCCATGTTATTACCTGGTTATCCTTGTATATAGCCATGTTATTACCTGGTACTTCCTGTATATAGCCATGTTATTACCTGGTACTCCCTGTATATAGCCATGTTATTACCTGGTACTTCCTGTATATAGCCATGTTATTACCTGGTACTCCTTGTATTTAGCCAAGTTATTACCTGGTACTCCCTGTATATAGCCATGTTATTACCTGGTTCTCCTTGTATATAGCCATGTTATTACTTGGTTCTCCTTGTATATAGCCATGTTATTACCTGGTACTTCCTCTGTATATAGCCATGTTATTACCTGGGTCTCTTTGTATATAGCCATGTTATTACCTGGTTCTCCTTGTATATAGCCATGTTATTACCTGGTTCTTCCTCTGTATAGCCATGTTATTACCTGGTTCTCCTTGTTTATAGCCATGTTATTACCTGGTACTCACTGTATATAGCCATGTTATTACCTGGTACTCCCTGTATATAGCCATGTTATTACCTGGTACTCCTTGTATATAGCCATGTTATTACCTGGTACTTCCTCTGTATAGCCATGTTATTACCTGGTTCTCCCTGTATATAGCCATGTTATTACCTGGTACTCCTTGTATATAGCCATGTTATTACCTGGTACTCCTTGTATATAACCATGTTATTACCTGGTACTCCTTGTGTATAGCCATGTACATTTTTGAAATTAACGTCTTCCCCAACCAGCTCTCTGGACTTCTGAATACAAAGTTGCATGCACCCTCCCATATAGCGTTTTTGTCTTCTTCCGGGTTAGTTAGGGTCAGGGTTAGTTAGGGCCAGGGTTAGTAAGGGCCAGGGTTAAGATTAGTTAGGGTCAGGGTTAGGGTTAGCTATAACTCTCTACTGACCTGTACCTCCTCTCCCACAGCAACACTTTTATGGAGGTGAAGGCCATCTCCAACCAGATCTGGAAGTTCCAGAGATATCAGCTGATTATGATCTTCCATGACCGTCCGATCCTCCCTCCGCCCCTCATCGTGTTCAGTCACCTCTACCTCCTGTTCAGAAGCTTTCGCTGCACCAAGAAGAATGATGGAGATCTGAACGAGAAGGACAGAGGACTCAGTGAGTGTCTTTTTCATTAAAGTAACTAGAGTAGCGTTGAAAACGTTGAAAAAAGCGTTGAAAACTCAGTCAGGGATGTTTACTAAAAGTTCCTCCAACGGTCAATTAGTGCAGAGTGATGTAGATATTGTCAGTCAAGTGGATTAATAATCTGAGTACGGCGCTCAGACGAAAATCTGTTGGAGTCAGCATAAGTCAGAAATAGCATTATAAATATTCACTTACCTTTGATGATCTTCATCAGAATGCACTCCCAGGAATACCAGTTTCACAATAAATGTTTGATTTGTTCCATAAAGTCCATAATTTATGTCCAAATTACTCCTTTTGGTTCGCGCGTTCAGTACACATTATAAACTTACAACGAAAAGTAATATTACAGTCCGTAGAAACATGTCAAACGAAGTATAGAATCAATCTTTAGGATGTTTTTAACATAAATCTTCAATAATGTTCCAACCGGAGAATTCCTTTGTCTTCAGAAAAGCAATGGAACAGAGCTCGCTCTCACGTGAACGAGCTCAAAGCATTCTGCCAGAGCCCTGACTCATTCCCCTCTCATTCGGCCCCACCTCACAGTAGAAGCATCAAACAAGGTTCTAAAGACTGTTGACATCTAGTGGAAGTCTTAGGAAGTGCAAAATGACCCCATAGACACTGTGTATTCGATAGGCCAAGAGTTGAATACCTACAAGCCTCAGATTTCCCACTTCCTGGTTTGATTTTTCTCAGGTGTTTGCCTGCCATATGAGTTATGTTATACTCACAGACATCATTCAAATAGTTTTAGAACCTTCAGAGTGTTTTCTATCCAAATCTACTAATGATATGCATATATTCGCAACTGGGACTGAGTAGCAGGCAGTTTACTCTGGGCACGCTTTTCATCCAAACGTGAAAATGCTGCCCCCTATCCATAACAAGTTAACCCATGTGCATGTCCAGTAGCCTTTATGGCTCAGACCAGTTACATCTTGTTGGTCTACCTTGCTTTCTGTTTCTTACATGTCTAATGGTTAATGCGATGTTGATCCAGCTTTGTACACTCACATGGCCTCAGCCTTCATTCTGCTTACACATGTCTAATATTTAAACTTATATCGATTCCTCTTTCTACTTCAAAGAGAACAGTATATGTACTGAAAAATCACCAGATGACTGGACATTCTCTAACACCAGTTGGTCAACGCATGCTCAGAGCACACGTCCTGGTAATCCATCTGGCCCTGCGGCCTTGTGAAGGTTGACCTGTTGAGAGGTCTTACTCACATCGGCTATGGAGAGCATGATCAAACAGTCGTCCTGAACATCTGATGGTCTCATGCATGCGTCAGTGTTGCTTGCCTCGAAGCGAGCATAGAAGTAATTTAGCTTGTCTGGTAGGCTCGTTTCACTGGGCAGCTTGCGACTGTGCTTCCCTTTGTAGTCTGTAATAGTTTGCAAGCCCTGCCACATTTGACGAGCGTCCGAGCCGGTGTAGTACGATTCATTCTTAGCCTGTATTGACGCTTTGCCCATTTGATGGTTGTCAGAGGGCATAGCGGGATTTCTTGTAAGCATCTGGGTTAGAGTCCCACTCCTTGAAAGCAGCAGCTCTGCCCTTAAGCTCAGTAAGGATATTGCCTGTTATCCATGGCTTGCGGTATGTACGTACAGTCACGGTGGGGACAATGTCATTGATGCATTGATGAAACCAGTGACTGATGTGTACTCAATGCCATCGGAAGAATCCTGGAACATATTCCAGTCTGTGCTAGCAGTACAGTCCTGTAGCTTAGCATCTGCGTCATCTGACGACTTCTTCATTGGTGCTTCCTGCATTAGATTCTGGTTGCACATTTAACATGTTGATAGAAGTTACGTAAAAGGTCAAACGTATTAAAGTTTCCCTACATTAATGTCCCTGGCCTCTAGGAGCGCCGCCTAAGGATGAGCGGTTTCCTGTTTGCTTATGTCCTTACACAGCTCATTGAGTGCGGTTTTAGTGCCAGCATCGGTTTGTGGTGGTAGACAGACAGCTACGAAAAATATAGATGAAAACTCTTGCTAAATAACGTGGTCTACAGCTTATCATGAGATACTCTACCTCAGGTGAGGAAAAAAAACTTGAGACTTCCTTAAAATTAGATTTTGTGCACCAGCTGTTGTTTAAAAATATACACAGACGCCACCCTGTTCTATCTTGCCGATGGACCGACAACTCAGCCAGCTGTATGTTATTCATGTCGTCGTTCAGCCACGACTCTGTCCAACATATTACACGCCATGGTAGCCTTATAAGGCACTCCAACCTACGTCCCCGATTTCTCCATCTCATTCTCCTACCAATGACTGGAATGTGGGCTTTATCAGGTATCTGAAATAAATATTTTGTGTTCGACTCGTTAAAGAAAAATCTTTGTCCAGTACGAGGTGAGTCATCACAGTCCTAATATCTAGAAGCTCTTTTCGGTCATAAGCGACGGTGGCAGAAACATTATGTACAAAATACATTGCAAATAACGCGAAAAAACACACAATAGCACAATTTGTTAGGAGACCGTAAAATGTCAGTCATCTCCTCTGGCGCCAAAACGACTATCATTATCCTTTCCACCATTATCAACCCTAGTACTACAATTCAATCCTGTGTGTTTGCTTGTTGCAATAAAAGAGTGACTTGAGAATGTCTCGTGACCGGGGACACATGTCGATTGTCTCTAGTGTAAACTTCTCAGAGTTCTCCAACAATTTCTGGTCTTGGATCAGGTCGGTCCTGACTAGAGTTACACAAGCAGTTGAAGCCCTCGACCAACTCAACTGTGAATAGCTCCAAGCACTGTTCAATCCCCAATCCTCAGAAGACTCACAGTCTGAGTCATAGGCCTCAGGCAACCATCCAGATCTCCTGGAGATGCTGAGCAAGATGGAGAACTGCCTGCAGCTAACCATGGCCCAGGAACCAGAGCAGAAAGCCCTCCCCAATGTCGACGAGCAACCTACCCGGAGTCTCTGCCTAGATACTGGTACGAGCAACCCTTTCAGACCATGTGGACCTCTACGCCCACGCCTGGACATGGTCTGCTCCCAGTCTGCCCCCCACCACATCAGTGGGACTTACCTAGGACAGTCACGACTCAGCTAAGGTGTGCCCTTCCAGAGGATGGGCACTCTGCCCCTCAGCACCTCCCCTGTCACCAATCTACTTGGAACCTGCTACTGGTTACTCAGCTCCAGCATACAAAGATGACAGTAGGGAGTTTGTTCACCACAAGATGGCCTTGATTACCATTTCATCCTCGTCTGGGAGCAACCGGTTAAGTTCCACCCCTTACTTTACCCCCTCAAGCAGCTGAACGCCCATCTTATAGCCACACCTCCATAACGCGGTGCCATACACCGCAGCCATATCACACCTCCATGACCCGGTGCCATACACTGAAGCCATGGCACACCTCCAGCTTCTGTTTCGTGAAGAAGTAGAAGGAGGGAGGTCTCCGCCCCTGTATCGATTACCAGACACCGAATAAGGCTACTGTTAAATTCAGTTATCCCCTGCTTCTCATACCCACTGTGATCAAACAGATGCACGGTGCTCAGTACTTTACCAAATTGGATTTACGAGGTGCCTACAACCTGGTGCCCATCAGAGAGGGGGTTGAATGGAAGAACGGGCACTACATTACAGGGTAATGCCCTACGGCCTGACAAATGCACCCTCTGTGTTTCAATCCTTCATTAACGAGGTGATTAGAGACATGTTGGGTCGCTACGTAGTGGTGTACATAGATGACATCTTGGTGTGCTCCACTACAAGCGAGCAACATGTCTCTCATGTCAGGTCCGTTTTGGAAAGGCTGATAGGGCATCACCTGTACGCCAAGGCGGAGAAGTGCCTTTTCTTCCAGCATGCGTTCTCCTTCCTGGGCTATTAGATATCCACCGTGGGAGTGGAGATGGAAGAGCAGAGGGTCAGTGCAGTACGGTCGTGGCCTGTACCATCCAACATCAAGGCGGTGCAGCGCTTCCTTGGTTTTGCCAAACATTTCAGGCGCTTCATTAGGGGTTTCAGCAGAGTGGTGGCCCCTCTCACCTCCCTCCTGAAGGGAGGTCCTTGACAGCTGCGCTGGACTGGGTAGGGCAACAAAACCTATGCGCTCAAGGAACGTTTTACTAATGCACCTGTTCTGGCTCAACCTGACCCGTCTCTGCCCTTCATCGTGGAGGTGGACACCTCCAAGTTTGGAGTAGGGGCTGTTCCCTCCCAACGCACTGCATCACCGCCTAAACTCCATCCATGCACCTTCTACTCACGGAAGCTGTCTCCCGCGGAGTGGAATTACGACGTGGGGGATTGTGAGTTGTTGGCTGTCAAGAAGGCGCTGAAAGCATGGCGGCACAGGCTGGAGGGTGCTAAACACCCATTCCTTGTCTGGATAGACAACAGGAACTTGGAGTGCATTCGAGCAGCGAAGAGGCTGAACCCGCGTCAGGCCAGATGGGCCCTATTTTTTACCAGGTTTGACTTTACCCTCTTCTACCGGCCCGGGATCAAAGAATGTTTAAGCCGATGCGTTGTTCTGGGTGCATGACACAGGATCAGAGGGAGAAATTGACACCCATTATTCCCCTTTCCCGCAACATGGCTCCTGTTGTGTGGAATGTGGACAAGGACATCCATCGAGCCCTGCGACAGGAGCCCTCAACTGCACACCATCCTGAGGGGCGTATCTACGTGCCCTCTGACTCACCTGGGCACACACAGCACCTGTGTCGGGGCACCCGGGTATAACCCGTACTGTCGACTGTCTCTCCACCAAGTACTGGTGGCCCACCTGTTCTGACTCAACCTGACCCGTCTCTGCCCGGGACGTCTGGGTTTACGTTTCTTCCTGCTCCACCTGCGCACAGAGCAAGACACCTAGACACCTCCTCTATGGCAAACTCCACCCACTGCAGGTTCCAATGAGCCTGGTCCCATCTCTCCGTGGACTATGTCACAGACCTTACCCCTCTGAGGGGCACACCACCATCCTGGTTGTTGTGGACCGGTTTTCCAAAGCCTGTCGTTTGAATCCTCTACCTGGTCTCTCTATAGCTCTCTTCTCTCACGTATTCCGGCACTACAGGATCCCAGAGGACATCGTGTCTGACCGTGATCCTCAATTCACCTCCCGTGTCTGGAAGGCCTTAATGGAATAACTGTTGTTCACGGTCAGTCTCACCTCCGAGTACCGTCCCCAATCAAATGGGCAGGTGGAAAGGGTAAATCAGGATCTGGGTAGGTACCTTCGTAGTTACTGTCAGGACCGACTGGGGGAGTGAGTTGCATCTCTGCCTTGGGCAGAATACGCACAAAATTCCCTCCGTCACTCCTCCACTAACATCACACCCTTTCAGTGTGTTCTAGGCTATCAGCCGGCCCTGACACCGGAGTCAGATCGAGGCTCCTGCGGTGGACGATATCAGGCCGATCGTCACCGCAGTGTGGCCGCCGTCTTTCACCCCGGTGACAGGGTCTGGCTTTCTACGAAGGACCTGCCCCTCCGCCTGCCCTGCCAGAAGCTGTGCCCACGGTTTGTGGGGCCGTTCAAAGTCCTGAGGAAAGTCAATGAGGTGACATACAGATTACAGCTCCCCGTCAATTACCGTATCTCACCCTCATTTCATGCATCTCTCCTCAGGCCGGTGGCAGCTGGCCTGAGGACCTCCCCCACCCTTGGACGTCAAGGGGGCCCCGGCTAAATCCGTCCGCAGCCTGTTGGACTCACGGTGTCGTGGGGGACTTTTGCAGTACCTGGTCGAAAGGGGAGGGGTACGGTCCCGAAGAGCGGTGCTGGGTTCTAACGTCCTGGATCGTTCACACCAGCCTTAGCATTGGCTCCCCCTCCTGTCCAGCTCAGGCGTTCAGTGTTGCCAACATTCTAGCTGCTGCTGAACCTACTGCTGGCAAATGCCCTTCACTCATAAACCCCGGACTTGTCTCGTCATCATTACACACACCTGGTTCCAATCCCCACTCTATCGCTGTATATACAGTATACTCCCTCTGCCATTTGCCTTTGTCGGTCATTGCAAATGTTTCTTGTTTTCCTGAGAGGAATCTCTCAAACTATTTCTTGAGTACTTTATATTTAGCATTTTGGCCCTCTGCGTTTTTGTTTATGAAGATCTATTTTGAGCACAACAGCGTTTGGGTTTAGTCTTTGATCTCTGGTCCTTAAACTCAGTAAATCTAAACGTGTGACTGCCTCCTGCATAGTCCTCTCTACACCAGTGACAGTGCCGGATACGGATGAGTCTTTGACTGGTTGTAATGTTTTTAGATCTGACAGAGTTGGCAGAGGTGGAGGTTTTTCCATATTTACAAAGAACAACTTAAATGTTTCTGTATCTCTCACTACTGTATCTCTCACTGTCCCTAAGCAATTTGAATGCCTTGTCATAAATTTGGGCCTTGGTAATAATGCCCAACTTACTCTAGTAGGAATGTATCACCCTCCCTCAACATGTGCTCGTAGCTGATTGTCTGACTTGCTAACTATATTACATCTGAATTATACATTTTGGGTGATCTTAATTATAATTGGTTGATGCTTCCGAAGTATATCTGCATTGAGCTAAATCTGAACCAACTTTAAACACCCTGAAAATGTTACAGATACTATTTTGATCAACTCCCCTCATAAGTATACAGCCAATGAAATGTTTGCTAATAAGTTCAGTGACCAAATCAAATGATATAGGTCACATACACATGGTTAGCAGACGTTATTGCGAGTGTAGTGATATGCATGTGCTTCTAGTTCTGACAGGGCTGCAAAATCGAACAAGTAATCTAACAATTCCAGAACAACTACCTAATACACACAAAGTAAAGGAATAGAATAAGAATATATACATATATGGATGAGCAACGACAGAGCGGCATAGGCAAGATGCAATAGATGGTATAAAATACAGAATATACATATGAGATGATTAATGCAAGATATGTAAACATTATTTAAGTGGCATTATTAAAGTGACTAGTGATCCATTGTTACACACGCCTCTTGGAGGGGGGAAAGCAACACCCTGATACACTCAACTCCCCGTGGAGGGAAAGAGGTATGGGACTATAGGTGGAGGTATAGAGGTATGGGACTGTAGGTGGAGGTAAAGAGGTATGGGACTGTAGGTGGAGGGAAAGAGGTATGGGACTATAGGTGGGGGTAAAGAGGTATGGGACTGTAGGTGGAGGTATAGAGGTATGGGACTGTAGGTGGAGGGAAAGAGGTATGGGACTATAGGTGGGGGTAAAGAGGTATGGGACTATAGGTGGGGGTAAAGAGGTATGGGACTGTAGGTGGAGGTAAAGAGGTATGGGACTGTAGGTGGAGGTAAAGAGGTATGGGACTGTAGGTGGAGGGAAAGAGGTATGGGACTGTAGGTGGAGGTAAAGAGGTATGGGACTGTAGGTGGAGGTAAAGAGGTATGTGATTGTAGGTGGAGGTAAAGAGGTATGGGACTGTAGGTGGAGGTAAAGAGGTATGGGACTGTAGGTGGAGGTAAAGAGGTATGGGACTGCAGGTGGAGGTAAAGAGGTATGGGACTGTAGGTGGAGGTAAAGAGGTATGTGACTGTAGGTGGAGGTATAGAGGTATGTGACTGTAGGTGGAGGTAAAGAGGTATGGGACTGTAGGTGGAGGTAAAGAGGTATGGGACTGTAGGTGGAGGTAAAGAGGTATGGGACTGTAGGTGGGAGAAAGAGGTATGGGACTGTAGGTGGGAGAAAGAGGTATGGGACTGTAGGTGGAGGTAAAGAGGTATGGGACTGTAGGTGGAGGTAAAGAGGTATGGGACTGTAGGTGGAGGTATGTGACTGTAGGTGAGGTAAAGAGGCATGGGACTGTAGGTGGAGGTAAAGAGGTATGGGACTGTAGGTGGAGGTAAAGAGGTATGGGACTGTAGGTGGAGGTAAAGAGGTATGGGACTGTAGGTGGAGGTAAAGAGGTATGGGACTGTAGGTGGAGGTAAAGAGGT
The DNA here is from genome assembly GCF_016432855.1 of Salvelinus namaycush. Lineage (NCBI taxonomy): Eukaryota > Metazoa > Chordata > Actinopteri > Salmoniformes > Salmonidae > Salvelinus > Salvelinus namaycush. The sequence continues at coordinate 29,035 of NW_024058708.1, forward strand.
ATGGGACTGTAGGTGGAGGTAAAGAGGTATGGGACTGTAGGTGGAGGTAAAGAGGTATGGGACTGTAGGTGGAGGTAAAGAGGTATGTGACTGTAGGTGGAGGTAAAGAGGTATGGGACTGTAGGTGAGGTAAAGAGGTATGTGACTGTAGGTGGAGGTAAAGAGGTATGGGACTGTAGGTGGAGGTAAAGAGGTATGTGACTGTAGGTGGAGGTAAAGAGGTATGGGACTGTAGGTGAGGTAAAGAGGTATGTGACTGTAGGTGGAGGTATGTGACTGTAGGTGGAGGTAAAAAGGTATGTGACTGTAGGTGGAGGTAAAGAGGTATGTGACTGTAGGTGGAGGTAAAGAGGTATGGACTGTAGGTGGAGTGAAAGAGGTATGTGACTGTAGGTGGAGGTAAAGAGGTATGGGACTGTAGGTGGAGGTAAAGAGGTATGGGACTGTAGGTGGAGGTAAAGAGGTATGGGACTGTAGGTGGAGGTAAAGAGGTATGTGACTGTAGGTGGAGGTATAGAGGTATGGGACTGTAGGTGGAGGTAAAGAGGTATGGGACTGTAGGTGGAGGTAAGGAGGTATGTGACTGTAGGTGGAGGTAAAGATGTATGTGACTGTAGGTGGAGGTATAGAGGTATGGGACTGTAGGTGGAGGTATGGGACTGTAGGTGGAGGTAAAGAGGTATGTGACTGTAGGTGGAGGTAAAGAGGTATGGGACTGTAGGTGGAGGTAAAGAGGTATGGGACTGTAGGTGGAGGTAAAGAGGTATGTGACTGTAGGTGGAGTTAAAGAGGTATGGACTGTAGGTGGAGGTAAAGAGGTATGTGACTGTAGGTGGAGGTAAAGAGGTATGGGACTGTAGGTGGAGGTAAAGAGGTATGTGACTGTAGGTGGAGGTAAAGAGGTATGTGACTGTAGGTGGAGGTAAAGAGGTATGTGACTGTAGGTGGAGGTAAAGAGGTATGTGACTGTAGGTGGAGGTAAAGAGGTATGTGACTGTAGGTGGAGGTAAAGAGGTATGGGACTGTAGGTGGAGGTAAAGAGGTATGTGACTGAAGGTGGAGGTAAAGAGGTATGGGACTGTAGGTGGAGGTATGTGACTGTGGGTGGAGGTAAAGAGGTATGTGATTGTAGGTGGAGGTATGTGACTGTAGGTGGAGGTAAAGAGGTATGGGACTGTAGGTGGAGGTAAAGAGGTATGGGACTGTAGGTGGAGGTAAAGAGGTATGGGACTGTAGGTGGAGGTAAAGAGGTATGTGATTGTAGGTGGAGGTAAAGAGGTATGGGACTGTAGGTGGAGGTATAGAGGTATGGGACTGTAGGTGGAGGTAAAGAGGTATGTGACTGTAGGTGGAGGTAAAGAGGTATGGGACTGGAGGTGGAGGTATAGAGGTATGGGACTGTAGGCGGAGGTAAGGAGGTATGAGACTGTAGGTGGAGGTATAGAGGTATGTGACTGTAGGTGGAGGTAAAGAGGTATGTGATTGTAGGTGGAGGTAAAGAGGTATGGGACTGTAGGTGGAGGTAAAGAGGTATGTGACTGTAGGTGGAGGTATAGAGGTATGTGACTGTAGGTGGAGGTAAAGAGGTATGTGACTGTAGGTGGAGGTAAAGAGGTATGGGACTGTAGGTGGAGGTATAGAGGTATGTGACTGTAGGTGGAGGTATGTGACTGTAGGTGAGGTAAAGAGGCATGGGACTGTAGGTGGAGGTAAAGAGGTATGTGACTGTAGGTGGAGGTATAGAGGTATGTGACTGTAGGTGGAGGTAAAGAGGTATGGGACTGTAGGTGGAGGTAAAGAGGTATGGGACTGTAGGTGGAGGTATAGAGGTATGTGACTGTAGGTGGAGGTAAAGAGGTATGTGACTGTAGGTGGAGGTAAAGAGGTATGGGACTGTAGGTGGAGGTATAGAGGTATGTGACTGTAGGTGGAGGTATGTGACTGTAGGTGAGGTAAAGAGGCATGGGACTGTAGGTGGAGGTAAAGAGGTATGTGACTGTAGGTGGAGGTATAGAGGTATGTGACTGTAGGTGGAGGTAAAGAGGTATGGGACTGTAGGTGGAGGTAAAGAGGTATGGGACTGTAGGTGGAGGTATAGAGGTATGTGACTGTAGGTGGAGGTATGTGACTGTAGGTGAGGTAAAGAGGCATGGGACTGTAGGTGGAGGTAAAGAGGTATGGGACTGTAGGTGGAGGTAAAGAGGTATGGGACTGTAGGTGGAGGTAAAGAGGTATGGGACTGTAGGTGGAGGTAAAGAGGTATGGGACTGTAGGTGGAGGTAAAGAGGTATGGGACTGTAGGTGGAGGTAAAGAGGTATGGGACTGTAGGTGGAGGTAAAGAGGTATGGGACTGTAGGTGGAGGTAAAGAGGTATGGGACTGTAGGTGGAGGTAAAGAGGTATGTGACTGTAGGTGGAGGTAAAGAGGTATGGGACTGTAGGTGAGGTAAAGAGGTATGTGACTGTAGGTGGAGGTAAAGAGGTATGGGACTGTAGGTGGAGGTAAAGAGGTATGTGACTGTAGGTGGAGGTAAAGAGGTATGGGACTGTAGGTGAGGTAAAGAGGTATGTGACTGTAGGTGGAGGTATGTGACTGTAGGTGGAGGTAAAAAGGTATGTGACTGTAGGTGGAGGTAAAGAGGTATGTGACTGTAGGTGGAGGTAAAGAGGTATGGACTGTAGGTGGAGTGAAAGAGGTATGTGACTGTAGGTGGAGGTAAAGAGGTATGGGACTGTAGGTGGAGGTAAAGAGGTATGGGACTGTAGGTGGAGGTAAAGAGGTATGGGACTGTAGGTGGAGGTAAAGAGGTATGTGACTGTAGGTGGAGGTATAGAGGTATGGGACTGTAGGTGGAGGTAAAGAGGTATGGGACTGTAGGTGGAGGTAAGGAGGTATGTGACTGTAGGTGGAGGTAAAGATGTATGTGACTGTAGGTGGAGGTATAGAGGTATGGGACTGTAGGTGGAGGTATGGGACTGTAGGTGGAGGTAAAGAGGTATGTGACTGTAGGTGGAGGTAAAGAGGTATGTGACTGTAGGTGGAGGTAAAGAGGTATGGGACTGTAGGTGGAGGTAAAGAGGTATGTGACTGTAGGTGGAGTTAAAGAGGTATGGACTGTAGGTGGAGGTAAAGAGGTATGTGACTGTAGGTGGAGGTAAAGAGGTATGGGACTGTAGGTGGAGGTAAAGAGGTATGTGACTGTAGGTGGAGGTAAAGAGGTATGTGACTGTAGGTGGAGGTAAAGAGGTATGTGACTGTAGGTGGAGGTAAAGAGGTATGTGACTGTAGGTGGAGGTAAAGAGGTATGGGACTGTAGGTGGAGGTAAAGAGGTATGTGACTGAAGGTGGAGGTAAAGAGGTATGGGACTGTAGGTGGAGGTATGTGACTGTGGGTGGAGGTAAAGAGGTATGTGACTGTAGGTGGAGGTATGTGACTGTAGGTGGAGGTAAAGAGGTATGGGACTGTAGGTGGAGGTAAAGAGGTATGGGACTGTAGGTGGAGGTAAAGAGGTATGGGACTGTAGGTGGAGGTAAAGAGGTATGTGATTGTAGGTGGAGGTAAAGAGGTATGGGACTGTAGGTGGAGGTATAGAGGTATGGGACTGTAGGTGGAGGTAAAGAGGTATGTGACTGTAGGTGGAGGTAAAGAGGTATGGGACTGGAGGTGGAGGTATAGAGGTATGGGACTGTAGGCGGAGGTAAGGAGGTATGAGACTGTAGGTGGAGGTATAGAGGTATGTGACTGTAGGTGGAGGTAAAGAGGTATGTGATTGTAGGTGGAGGTAAAGAGGTATGGGACTGTAGGTGGAGGTAAAGAGGTATGTGACTGTAGGTGGAGGTATAGAGGTATGTGACTGTAGGTGGAGGTAAAGAGGTATGTGACTGTAGGTGGAGGTATAGAGGTATGTGATTGTAGGTGGAGGTAAAGAGGTATGTGACTGTAGGTGGAGGTAAAGAGGTATGTGACTGTAGGTGGAGGTAAAGAGGTATTTGATTGTAGGTGGAGGTAAAGAGGTATGGGACTGTAGGTGGAGGTAAAGAGGTATGGGACTGTAGGTGGAGGTAAAGAGGTATGGGACTGTAGGTGGAGGTAAAGAGGTATGTGATTGTAGGTGGAGGTATAGAGGTATGGGACTGTAGGTGGAGGTAAAGAGGTATGTGATTGTAGGTGGAGGTATGGGACTGTAGGTGGAGGTAAAGAGGTATGGGACTGGAGGTGGAGGTAAAGAGGTATGTGATTGTAGGTGGAGGTATAGAGGTATGTGATTGTAGGTGGAGGTAAAGAGGTATGTGACTGTAGGTGGAGGTATAGAGGTATGTGACTGTAGGTGGAGGTAAAGAGGTATGTGACTGTAGGTGGAGGTAAAGAGGTATGTGACTGTAGGTGGAGGTAAAGAGGTATGGGACTGTAGGTGAGGTAAAGAGGTATGTGACTGTAGGTGGAGGTATGTGACTGTAGGTGGAGGTAAAGAGGTATGTGACTGTAGGTAGAGGCAAAGAGGTATGTGACTGTAGGTGGAGGTAAAGAGGTATGGACTGTAGGTGGAGTGAAAGAGGTATGTGACTGTAGGTGGAGGTATAGAGGTATGGGACTGTAGGTGGAGGTAAAGAGGTATGTGACTGTAGGTGGAGGTAAAGAGGTATGTGACTGTAGGTGGAGGTAAAGAGGTATGTGACTGCAGGTGGAGGTAAAGAGGTATGGGACTGTAGGTGGAGGTAAAGAGGTATGTGACTGTAGGTGGAGGTAAAGAGGTATGGGACTGTAGGTGGAGGTATAGAGGTATGGGACTGTAGGTGGAGGTAAAGAGGTATGGGACTGTAGGTGAGGTAAAGAGGTATGTGACTGTAGGTGGAGGTAAAGAGGTATGTGACTGTAGGTGGAGGTAAAGAGGTATGGGACTGTAGGTGGAAGTAAAGAGGTATGGGACTGTAGGTGGAGGTAAAGAGGTATGGGACTGTAGGTGGAGGTAAAGAGGTATGTGACTGTAGGTGGAGGTAAAGAGGTATGTTACTGTAGGTGGAGGTAAAGAGGTATGGGACTGTAGGTGGAGGTAAAGAGGTATGGGACTGTAGGTGGAGGTAAAGAGGTATGGGACTGTAGGTGGAGGTAAAGAGGTATGGGACTGTAGGTGGAGGTAAAGAGGTATGGGACTGTAGGTGGAGGTAAAGAGGTATGTGATTGTAGGTGGAGGTATAGAGGTATGGGACTGGAGGTGGAGGTAAAGAGGTATGTGACTGTAGGTGGAGGTAAAGAGGTATGGGACTGGAGGTGGAGGTAAAGAGGTATGTGATTGTAGGTGGAGGTATGTGACTGTAGGTGGAGGTAAAGAGGTATGTGACTGCAGGTGGAGGTAAAGAGGTATGGGACTGTAGGTGGAGGTAAAGAGGTATGGGACTGTAGGTGGAGGTATAGAGGTATGGGACTGTAGGTGGAGGTATAGAGGTATGGGACTGGAGGTGGAGGTAAAGAGGTATGGGACTGTAGGTGGAGGTAAAGAGGTATGGGACTGTAGGTGGAGGTAAAGAGGTATGGGACTGTAGGTGGAGGTATAGAGGTATGGGACTGTAGGTGGAGGTAAAGAGGTATGGGACTGTAGGTGGAGGTAAAGAGGTATGGGACTGTAGGTGGAGGTAAAGAGGTATGGGACTGTAGGTGGAGGTAAAGAGGTATGTGACTGTAGGTGGAGGTAAAGAGGTATGGGACTATAGGTGGAGGTATAGAGGTATGGGACTGTAGGTGGAGGTAAAGAGGTATGTGATTGTAGGTGGAGGTATGGGACTGTAGGTGGAGGTAAAGAGGTATGGGACTGTAGGTGGAGGTATAGAGGTATGGGACTGGAGGTGGAGGTAAAGAGGTATGTGACTGAAGGTGGAGGTAAAGAGGTATGGGACTGTAGGTGGAGGTATGTGACTGTGGGTGGAGGTAAAGAGGTATGTGATTGTAGGTGGAGGTATGTGACTGTAGGTGGAGGTAAAGAGGTATGGGACTGTAGGTGGAGGTAAAGAGGTATGGGACTGTAGGTGGAGGTAAAGAGGTATGTGATTGTAGGTGGAGGTAAAGAGGTATGGGACTGTAGGTGGAGGTATAGAGGTATGGGACTGTAGGTGGAGGTAAAGAGGTATGTGACTGTAGGTGGAGGTAAAGAGGTATGTGACTGTAGGTGGAGGTATGTGACTGTAGGTGGAGGTAAAGAGGTATGGGACTGTAGGTGGAGGTAAAGAGGTATGGGACTGTAGGTGGAGGTAAAGAGGTATGTGATTGTAGGTGGAGGTAAAGAGGTATGGGACTGTAGGTGGAGGTATAGAGGTATGGGACTGTAGGTGGAGGTAAAGAGGTATGTGACTGTAGGTGGAGGTAAAGAGGTATGTGACTGTAGGTGGAGGTAAAGAGGTATGGGACTGGAGGTGGAGGTATAGAGGTATGGGACTGTAGGTGGAGGTAAAGAGGTATGTGACTGTAGGTGGAGGTAAAGAGGTATGGGACTGGAGGTGGAGGTATAGAGGTATGGGACTGTAGGCGGAGGTAAGGAGGTATGAGACTGTAGGTGGAGGTATAGAGGTATGTGACTGTAGGTGGAGGTAAAGAGGTATGTGATTGTAGGTGGAGGTAAAGAGGTATGGGACTGTAGGTGGAGGTAAAGAGGTATGTGACTGTAGGTGGAGGTATAGAGGTATGTGACTGTAGGTGGAGGTAAAGAGGTATGTGACTGTAGGTGGAGGTATAGAGGTATGTGATTGTAGGTGGAGGTAAAGAGGTATGTGACTGTAGGTGGAGGTAAAGAGGTATGTGACTGTAGGTGGAGGTAAAGAGGTATTTGATTGTAGGTGGAGGTAAAGAGGTATGGGACTGTAGGTGGAGGTAAAGAGGTATGGGACTGTAGGTGGAGGTAAAGAGGTATGGGACTGTAGGTGGAGGTAAAGAGGTATGTGATTGTAGGTGGAGGTATAGAGGTATGGGACTGTAGGTGGAGGTAAAGAGGTATGTGATTGTAGGTGGAGGTATGGGACTGTAGGTGGAGGTAAAGAGGTATGTGATTGTAGGTGGAGGTATAGAGGTATGGGACTGTAGGTGGAGGTATAGAGGTATGTGATTGTAGGTGGAGGTATAGAGGTATGTGATTGTAGGTGGAGGTAAAGAGGTATGTGACTGTAGGTGGAGGTATAGAGGTATGTGACTGTAGGTGGAGGTAAAGAGGTATGTGACTGTAGGTGGAGGTAAAGAGGTATGGGACTGTAGGTGAGGTAAAGAGGTATGTGACTGTAGGTGGAGGTATGTGACTGTAGGTGGAGGTAAAGAGGTATGTGACTGTAGGTGGAGGCAAAGAGGTATGTGACTGTAGGTGGAGTGAAAGAGGTATGTGACTGTAGGTGGAGGTATAGAGGTATGGGACTGTAGGTGGAGGTAAAGAGGTATGTGACTGTAGGTGGAGGTAAAGAGGTATGTGACTGTAGGTGGAGGTAAAGAGGTATGTGACTGCAGGTGGAGGTAAAGAGGTATGGGACTGTAGGTGGAGGTAAAGAGGTATGTGACTGTAGGTGGAGGTAAAGAGGTATGGGACTGTAGGTGGAGGTATAGAGGTATGGGACTGTAGGTGGAGGTAAAGAGGTATGGGACTGTAGGTGAGGTAAAGAGGTATGTGACTGTAGGTGGAGGTAAAGAGGTATGTGACTGTATGTGGAGGTAAAGAGGTATGGGACTGTAGGTGGAGGTAAAGAGGTATGTTACTGTAGGTGGAGGTAAAGAGGTATGGGACTGTAGGTGGAGGTAAAGAGGTATGTGACTGTAGGTGGAGGTAAAGAGGTATGTGATTGTAGGTGGAGGTATAGAGGTATGGGACTGGAGGTGGAGGTAAAGAGGTATGGGACTGGAGGTGGAGGTAAAGAGGTATGTGATTGTAGGTGGAGGTATAGAGGTATGTGACTGTAGGTGGAGGTAAAGAGGTATGTGACTGTAGGTGGAGGTAAAGAGGTATGGGACTGGAGGTGGAGGTAAAGAGGTATGTGATTGTAGGTGGAGGTATGTGACTGTAGGTGGAGGTAAAGAGGTATGTGACTGCAGGTGGAGGTAAAGAGGTATGGGACTGTAGGTGGAGGTAAAGAGGTATGGGACTGTAGGTGGAGGTATAGAGGTATGGGACTGTAGGTGGAGGTATAGAGGTATGGGACTGGAGGTGGAGGTAAAGAGGTATGTGACTGTAGGTGGAGGTAAAGAGGTATGGGACTGTAGGTGGAGGTATAGAGGTATGGGACTGTAGGTGGAGGGAAAGAGGTATGGGACTGTAGGTGGAGGTAAAGAGGTATGGGACTGTAGGTGGAGGTATAGAGGTATGGGACTGTAGGTGGAGGTAAAGAGGTATGGGACTGTAGGTGGAGGTAAAGAGGTATGGGACTGTAGGTGGAGGTAAAGAGGTATGGGACTGTAGGTGGAGGTAAAGAGGTATGTGACTGTAGGTGGAGGTAAAGAGGTATGGGACTATAGGTGGAGGTATAGAGGTATGGGACTGTAGGTGGAGGTAAAGAGGTATGTGATTGTAGGTGGAGGTATGGGACTGTAGGTGGAGGTAAAGAGGTATGGGACTGTAGGTGGAGGTATAGAGGTATGGGACTGGAGGTGGAGGTAAAGAGGTATGTGATTGTAGGTGGAGGTATAGAGGTATGTGATTGTAGGTGGAGGTAAAGAGGTATGGGACTGTAGGTGGAGGTAAAGAGGTATGGGACTGTAGGTGGAGGTATAGAGGTATGTGACTGTAGGTGGAGGTAAAGAGGTATGTGACTGTAGGTGGAGGTATGGGACTGTAGGTGGAGGTAAAGAGGTAAAGAGGTATGTGATTGTAGGTGGAGGTAAAGAGGTATGGGACTGTAGGTGGAGGTATAGAGGTATGGGACTGGAGGTGGAGGTATAGAGGTATGGGACTGGAGGTGGAGGTATGGGACTGTAGGTGGAGGTAAAGAGGTATGTGATTGTAGGTGGAGGTATGGGACTGTAGGTGGAGGTAAAGAGGTATGGGACTGTAGGTGGAGGTATAGAGGTATGGGACTGGAGGTGGAGGTAAAGAGGTATGGACTGTAGGTGGAGGTAAAGAGGTATGGACTGTAGGTGGAGGTAAAGAGGTATGTGATTGTAGGTGGAGGTATAGAGGTATGGGACTGTAGGTGGAGTGAAAGAGGTATGGGATTGGAGGTGGAGGTATAGAGGTATGGCACTGCAGGTGGAGGTAAAGAGGTATGTGACTGTAGGTGGAGGTAAAGAGGTATGTGACTGTAGGTGGAGGTATAGAGGTATGTGACTGCAGGTGGAGGTAAAGAGGTATGTGACTGTAGGTGGAGGTATAGAGGTATGGCACTGCAGGTGGAGGTAAAGAGGTATGTGACTGTAGGTGGAGGTATAGAGGTATGGGACTGGAGGTGGAGGTAAAGAGGTATGGGACTGTAGGTGGAGGTATAGAGGTATGGGACTGGAGGTGGAGGTATGGGACTGTAGGTGGAGGTAAAGAGGTATGTGATTGTAGGTGGAGGTATAGAGGTATGGGACTGGAGGTGGAGGTAAAGAGGTATGGGACTGTAGGTGGAGGTAAAGAGGTATGGGACTGTAGGTGGAGGTAAAGAGGTATGGGACTGGAGGTGGAGGTAAAGAGGTATGGGACTGTAGGTGGAGGTATAGAGGTATGGGACTGTAGAAGGAGGTAAAGAGGTATGGGACTGTAGGTGGAGGTATAGAGGTATGGGACTGTAGAAGGAGGTATGGGACTGTAGGTGGAGGTAAAGAGGTATGGGACTGTAGGTGGAGGTATAGAGGTATGGGACTGGAGGTGGAGGTAAAGAGGTATGGGACTGTAGGTGGAGGTAAAGAGGTATGGGACTGTAGGTGGAGGTAAAGAGGTATAGGACTTTAGGTGGAGGTATAGAGGTATGGGACTGTAGGTGGAGGTAAAGAGGTATGGGACTGTAGGTGGAGGTAAAGAGGTATGGGACTGTAGGTGGAGGTAAAGAGGTATGTGACTGTAGGTGGAGGTAAAGAGGTATGTGACTGTAGGTGGAGGTAAAGAGGTATGGGACTATAGGTGGAGGTATAGAGGTATGGGACTGTAGGTGGAGGTAAAGAGGTATGTGATTGTAGGTGGAGGTATGGGACTGTAGGTGGAGGTAAAGAGGTATGGGACTGTAGGTGGAGGTTTAGAGGTATGGGACTGGAGGTGGAGGTAAAGAGGTATGTGATTGTAGGTGGAGGTATAGAGGTATGGGACTGTAGGTGGAGGTAAAGAGGTATGTGACTGTAGGTGGAGGTATAGAGGTATGTGACTGTAGGTGGAGGTAAAGAGGTATGTGACTGTAGGTGGAGGTATAGAGGTATGTGATTGTAGGTGGAGGTATGGGACTGTAGGTGGAGGTAAAGAGGTATGTGATTGTAGGTGGAGGTAAAGAGGTATGTGATTGTAGGTGGAGGTATGGGACTGTAGGTGGAGGTAAAGAGGTATGGGACTGTAGGTGGAGGTATAGAGGTATGGGACTGTAGGTGGAGGTATAGAGGTATGGGACTGGAGGTGGAGGTATGGGACTGTAGGTGGAGGTAAAGAGGTATGTGATTGTAGGTGGAGGTATAGAGGTATGTGATTGTAGGTGGAGGTAAAGAGGTATGTGACTGTAGGTGGAGGTAAAGAGGTATGTGACTGTAGGTGGTGGTATAGAGGTATGTGATTGTAGGTGGAGGTAAAGAGGTATGGGACTGTAGGTGGAGTGAAAGAGGTATGGGACTGTAGGTGGAGGTATAGAGGTATGGCACTGCAGGTGGAGGTAAAGAGGTATGTGACTGTAGGTGGAGGTAAAGAGGTATGTGACTGTAGGTGGAGGTATAGAGGTATGTGACTGCAGGTGGAGGTAAAGAGGTATGTGACTGTAGGTGGAGGTATAGAGGTATGGCACTGCAGGTGGAGGTAAAGAGGTATGTGACTGTAGGTGGAGGTATAGAGGTATGGCACTGCAGGTGGAGGTAAAGAGGTATGTGACTGTAGGTGGAGGTAAAGAGGTATGTGACTGTAGGTGGAGGTATAGAGGTATGGGACTGGAGGTGGAGGTAAAGAGGTATGGGACTGTAGGTGGAGGTAAAGAGGTATGGGACTGGAGGTGGAGGTAAAGAGGTATGGGACTGGAGGTGGAGGTAAAGAGGTATGGGACTGGAGGTGGAGGTATAGAGGTATGGGACTGGAGGTGGAGGTAAAGAGGTATGGGACTGGAGGTGGAGGTAAAGAGGTATGGGACTGGAGGTGGAGGTAAAGAGGTATGGGACTGGAGGTGGAGGTAAAGAGGTATGGGACTGGAGGTGGAGGTATAGAGGTATGGGACTGGAGGTGGAGGTAAAGAGGTATGGGACTGTAGGTGGAGGTATAGAGGTATGGGACTGTAGGTGGAGGTAAAGAGGTATGGGACTGGAGGTGGAGGTAAAGAGGTATGGGACTGGAGGTGGAGGTAAAGAGGTATGGGACTGGAGGTGGAGGTAAAGAGGTATGGGACTGTAGGTGGAGGTAAAGAGGTATGGGACTGGAGGTGGAGGTAAAGAGGTATGGGACTGGAGGTGGAGGTAAAGAGGTATGGGACTGGAGGTGGAGGTAAAGAGGTATGGGACTGGAGGTGGAGGTAAAGAGGTATGGGACTGGAGGTGGAGGTAAAGAGGTATGGGACTGGAGGTAAAGAGGTATGGGACTGGAGGTGGAGGTAGAGAGGTATGGGACTGGAGGTGGAGGTAAAGAGGTATGGGACTGTAGGTGGAGGTAAAGAGGTATGGGACTGGAGGTGGAGGTAAAGAGGTATGGGACTGGAGGTGGAGGTAAAGAGGTATGGGACTGGAGGTGGAGGTATAGAGGTATGGGACTGGAGGTGGAGGTAAAGAGGTATGGGACTGGAGGTGGAGGTAAAGAGGTATTGGACTGGAGGTGGAGGTAAAGAGGTATGGGACTGGAGGTGGAGGTATAGAGGTATGGGACTGGAGGTGGAGGTATAGAGGTATGGGACTGGAGGTGGAGGTATAGAGGTATGGGACTGGAGGTGGAGGTAAAGATGTATGGGACTGGAGGTGGAGGTAAAGAGGTATGGGACTGGAGGTGGAGGTATAGATGTATGGGACTGGAGGTGGAGGTATAGAGGTATGGGACTGGAGGTGGAGGTAAAGAGGTATGGGACTGGAGGTGGAGGTATAGAGGTATGGGACTGGAGGTGGAGGTAAAGAGGTATGGGACTGTAGGTGGAGGGAAAGAGGTATGGGACTATAGGTGGAGGTATAGAGGTATGGCACTGGAGGTGGAGGTAAAGAGGTATGGGACTGGAGGTGGAGGTATAGAGGTATGGGACTGGAGGTGGAGGTATAGAGGTATGGGACTGGAGGTGGAGGTATAGAGGTATGGGACTGGAGGTGGAGGTAAAGATGACAGAGGCAGAGAATTTGACCATTAACAGGGAATTTATTCCTTCACACTGTAATTTGGGGAAAGGGGGCTGGACAGAACCAAAGCAAAGTAAGTAAAAGTTAAAGAGCCCCCTCTCCTACCTACCTATTCTTAGCGCCACCTGGCATGCTAACTGCATAGTCACTTTAACCATACTACCTCAATCAGCCCGACTAACCAGTGTCTGTATGTAGCCTCGCTACTTTTATAGCCTCGCTACTGTTATTTCTTTACTTACCTATTGTTCACCTAACACCTTTTTTGGTTTATTGGTTAGAGCCTGTAAGTAAGCATTTCACTGTAATACCTGTTGTATTCGGCCCACGTGACAAATAAACTTTGATTTGATTTGAAATACAGGGGATGGTCCGCCCAGGTCTTACCTAGTGTGCATAGACATAGTAAATACTATGAGTATATGTATGCCCGCAGGCCTCTTGTCTAAGCACTCCCAAGGTGCCTTCCCCTTCCCCCCTGGGAACAAATGAAACAGAATAATACAAACTTAAAGTGAACAATTTCACTAATCAAAACACCGTTTTTTTTTAACATAAACAGGACCGGCTACAAAATACTTTACAAAAACTGTCTGAGGAACAACCAACACAGGACATGAAAGAAACTCTCTCTACCCTAACAAAGGAACACTGGCTTATATCCAGCTGCAGAAGGAGTCTGTCATTGAAGACAGCTGTATCCCCTGACGAGAGGGCGGGGTCAGAGCTCCAATTAGCAATGGGGGCGACCAATCAGCTGCTTTGGACTTCAGGAAGCCATTTCCTGAAATACACACATAAACACATACAAACCCACAACAACATAGAAACTGGGGAACGTAACATCCATTTATTAAAACGGCCAATGATTTCAAGTCTGCATGTTGGCAGCAGCCTCTCCATGATAGTTTTGTCTGTTTAACAGTCTGATGGCCTTGAGATAGAAGCTGTTTTTCAGTCTCTCGGTCCCTGCTTTGATGCACCTGTACTGACCTCGCCTTCTGGATGGTAGTGGGGTGAACAGGCAGTGGCTCGGGTGGTTGTTGTCCTTGATTTTCTTTTTGCCTTTCCTGTGACATCAGTTGCTGTAGGCGTCCTGGAGGGCAGGTAGTTTGCCCCCAGTGATGCGTTGTGCAGTCCGCACCACCCTCTGGAGAGCCCTGCTGTTGTGGGCGTTGCAGTACCAGGCGGTGATACAGCCCGACAGGTTGCTCTCAATTGTACATCTGTAAAAGTTTGTGAGGGTTTTAGTTGACAAGCTAAATTTCTTCAGCCTCCTCAGCCTCCTGAGGTGTGCGTGGACCATTTCAGTTTGTTCGTGATGTATACGCCGAGGAACTTGAAACGTTCCAGCCTCTCCACTGCTGTCCCGTCGATGTGGATATGGGGGTGCTCCCTCTGCTGTTTCCTGAAGTCCACGATCATCTCCTTTGTTTTGTTGACGTTGAGTGAGAGGTTGTTTTCCTGACACCACACTCCAAGGGCCCTCACCTCCTCCCTATAGGCTGTCTCGTCGTTGTTGGTAATCAAGCCTACTACTGTTGTGTCGTCTGCAAACTTGATGATTGAGTTGGAGGCATGCATGGCCACGCAGTCATGGGTGAACAGGGAGTACAGGAGAGGGCTGAGAACGCACCCTTGTGGAGCCCCAGCGAAGTGGAGATGTTGTTTCCTACCCTCACCACTTGGGGGCAGCCGGCAGGAAGTCCAGGACCCAATTGCACAGAACTTGGAGGGTACTATGGTGTTGAATGCTGAGCTGTAGTCAATGAACAGCATTCTTACATAGATATTCCTCTTGTCCAGATGGGTTAGGGCAGTGTGATTGCGATTGCATTGTTTGTGGACCTACTGGGGCGGTAAGCAAATTGAAGTGGGTCTAGGGTGGCCGGTAAGGTGGAGGTGATATGATCCTTGACTAGTCTTTCAAAGCACTTCATGATGACAGAAATGAGTGCTACTGGGCGATAGTCATTTAGTTCAGTTACTTTGCCTTTTTGGGAACAGGAACCGTGGTGGCCATCTTGAAGCATGTGGGGAGAGCAGACTGGGATAGGGAGCGATTGAAGATATCCATAAACACACCAGCCAGCTGGTCGGCACATGCTCTGAGGACGCGGCTAGGGATGCCGTCTGGGCCGGCAGTCTTGCGTTGAACTGCGACTCCACTTTGTCTCTATCTTGACATTTCGCTTGTTTGATTGGTTTGTATTTGGCCATATTCCCAGTCACCTCTCCATGGTTAAATGCGGTGGATTGCGCTTTCAGTTTTGAAGCATGGATTGGTCAGACCAGCGTTGAATACTCCTTATCTCTGGTACATCCTGTTTGAGTTTCTGCCTATAGGAAGGGATGTGCAAAATGGAGTCATGGTCGAGAGGAGTGCGGGGGAGGGCCCGAAAGGATTGCGGGCGAGGGCCTTGTATGCATCACGGAAGTTAGAGCAGCAGTGATCCAGAATTTGGCCTGCACGAGTGCTACAATCAATATGATATGCTGATAGAATTTAGGTAGCCTTGTTCTCAAATTTGCTTTGTTAAAATCCCCAGCTACAATAAATGCAGCCTCGGGATATATGGTTTCCAGTTTGCATAAAGTCCAGTGAAGTTCCTTGAGGGTCGTCGTGGTATCAGCTTGAGGGGGATAAACACGGCTGTGACAATAACCAACAAGAATTCTCTTGAGAGATAATACGGTTGGCATCTCTGACTCGGATCAGGCCCAACGTTATTTACTTCTTTGCTCAACTCTATTACTGATAAGCATGCATCCGTTCAAGATAATCCATGGTGCATGCATGAACTATCAGAGAAATCAGAGAAACTTCAGGAGAGAAATTTAGCTTGGGCTAAGGCTGACTGATTCTACGTCTGGGCTAAGGCTGACTGATTCTACGTCTGGGCTAAGGCTGACTGATTCTACGTCTGGGCTAAGGCTGACTGATTCTACGTCTGGGCTAAGGCTGACTGATTTTACGTCTGGGCTAAGGCTGACTGATTTTACATCTGGGCTAAGGCTGACTGATTTTACGTCTGGGCTAAGGCTGACTGATTCTACGTCTGGTCTAAGGCTGACTGATTCTACGTCTGGGCTAAGGCTGACTGATTCTACGTCTGGGCTAAGGCTGACTGATTCTACGTCTGGGCTAAGGCTGACTGATTTTACGTCTGGGCTAAGGCTGACTGATTTTACATCTGGGCTAAGGCTGACTGATTCTACGTCTGGGCTAAGGCTGACTGATTCTACGTCTGGGCTAAGGCTGACTGATTCTACGTCTGGGCTAAGGCTGACTGATTTTACCTCTGTGCTAAGTCTAACTGATTCTACGTCTGGGCTAAGGCTGACTGATTCTACATCTGGGCTAAGGCTGACTGATTCTACCACTGACTGGCAGTTCTTCAGACGCTTGAGAAATAGATGTCTATCCCTGGTTAGAAAAGAAAAATGAACATGCTTTTTGAACTGTGTATCTGAGAATGGTGGGAATCCAGCTGCTTTATGGAAGGTAGTCACATCTCTGAAACAAAACTCCATTACACCAGCAGGTTATGACAGCCTCTGTTCCCATAACAGATAAGATGGAAATGTGTGGTGCTTTCAATAACCACTTTGCCACAGAGAGCCACCTATTTGATAGAATAGCTTCTGAAAACTCTGAGAGGAGTCCTATGCTCACCTCAAGCCAGGTTGCAGACAACGATACATTCTCAGATACACATTCCTCTTTATCATTTCAATCACTTCATGTCTATAATGTACTAAGTGCCGTATTGAAGATCAACGTAAATAAATCCACTGGGGCTGACTCACTTGATTCCTTTTAGCTGCAGCGTTCTGCCCCATCATTAAAGTTGAACTATGCAGATATCACTCCTGGTTGCTAAAACTGTAATAGTTGGCCTAATTGCAGTTTATGTGACAAAATAAGCTAGTATAGTGTGTAGAGAATCATTGTACAATCTAAGCCACTGGGAAATATGTTTTCCATAAACAAACATATTGTTGTTTCAGCTGTTTGAAGCTTGAAAGTGAAAGATGCAAAAACTAAACTGAAGAACGGTAAGCATAGAAATAGCGCACATAGAACATATACTACAGCTTCTTAGACTTTCTTTCAAGTAGAAGGATAGATCTATAACTCACATTTCTATGTGAATTTGGTCAGGTTGCCCAAAAAGTTACATATTGCCACTTTAATCTATATTTTAGCTTGACAATTGTTTCCATAAGATCTGGAAAACAGCACAAGTATTTTCCTTACACAAAGGTGGAGACACTTCTGACTTGGATAACTACGGTCCAGGTCCAGGCTATCTTGCCAGGCCAACTCTCAGCTTAGAACTTATTTAACTTGTCATTGTATTCTTAATGAGCACCAATGTGGTTTCAGACCTGGACAGAGCGCTGTTTCAGCAGCTACACTTGTCTTAGATTATGTGCTATATTGTTTAGACCATAAAAATCATTGTGCTGCCTTTTTGACCTGTCGAAGGCATTTGATACAGTTGAACCTTTCTTACTTGTTCAAAGG
This sequence comes from Salvelinus namaycush, assembly GCF_016432855.1. Taxonomy (NCBI): domain Eukaryota; kingdom Metazoa; phylum Chordata; class Actinopteri; order Salmoniformes; family Salmonidae; genus Salvelinus; species Salvelinus namaycush. The sequence goes on from NW_024058708.1 coordinate 46,000, forward strand.
TTGTCTGAAATTAGCCTACAGTCGTGGCCAAAAGTTTTGAGAATGACACAAATATTAATTTCCAAAGTTTGCTGCTTCAGTGTCTTTAGATATTTTTGTCAGATGTTACTTTGGAATTCTGAAGTATAATTACAAGCATTTCATAAGTGTCAAAGGCTTTTATTGACAATTACATGAAGTTGATGCAAAGAGTCAATATTTGCAGTGTTGACCCTTCTTTTTCAAGACCTCTGCAATCCACCCTGGCATGCTGTCAATTAACTTCTGGGCCACATCCTGACTGATGGCAGCCCATTCTTGCATAATCAATGCTTGGAGTTTGTCAGAATTTGTGGGGTTTTGTTTGTCCACCTGCCTCTTGAGGATTGACCACAAGTTCTCAATGGGTTTAACCTCTCTTGGGTAGGGGGCAGTATTTTTAATTTTGGATGCATGAGGTGCCCAATGTAAACTGCCTGTTACTCAGGCCCAGAAGCTAGGATATGCATATGCATGGTAGTATTGGATAGAAAACACTCTAAAGTTTCCAAATCTGTTAAAATAATGTCTGTGAGTATAACAGAACTTAAATGGCAGGCGAGAACCTGAGGAAAATCCATCCAGGAAGTGGGATATTTTTGATCTGGGTACTTTTCTATTGAATGCCTATACAGTATCTAAATGGTTAGGACCCAGATTGCAGTTCCTATGGCTTCCACTAGAAGTCAACAGTCGTTAGACATTGTTTCAGGCTTGTATTCTGAAAAATGAGGAAGAAAGAGACCATTTTCTATGTGGACTCTAGAATGAACCAGAGCTGTTTTGCGCCCGTGACCGATTGCTCGCCGTTCGTTGTTTTTCCTTTCTATTGAAGACGCTATTGTCCAGTTGAAATATTATTGATTATTTAGATAATAGACATACCTGAGGATTAATTAGAAACATCGTTTATAACTTTTACCAGTACTATTAGGATGTATTCGTCTGCATGTCGTGACCGCCTTTGAGCCAGTGGAATACTGAACAAAACGCGCCAACAAAACAGAGTTTTTGGGACATAAAGAGGGACTTTATCGAACAAAACTAACATTTATTGTGTAACAGGGACTCTTGTGACTGCAACCATATGAAGATCATCAAAGGTAAGTGATTAATTGTATCGCTATTTCTGACGCTAGCATCCCACCTGCCCATAAGAAGTTAAAGGTCTAGGGAGTTTCCTGGCCATGGACCCAAAATATTGATGTTTTGTTCCCCGAGCCACTTAGTTATCACTTTTGCCTTATGGCAAGGTGCTCCATCATTCTGGAAAAGGCATTGTTCGTCACCAAACTGTTCCTGGATGGTTGGGAGAAGTTGCTCTCGGAGGATGTGTTGATACCATTCTTTATTCATGGCTGTGTTCTTAGGCAAAATTGTGAGTGAGCCCACTCCCTTGGCTAAGAAGCAACCCCACACATGAATTGTCTCAGGATGCTTTACTTTTGGCATGACACAGGACTGATGGTAGCGCTCACCTTGTCTTCTCCGGACAAGCTTTTTTCCCTATGCCCCAAACAATCGGAAAGGGGATTCATCAGAGAAAATTACTTTACCCCAGTCCTCAGCAGTTCAATCCTTATACCTTTTGCAGAATATCAGTCTGTCCCTGATGTTTTTCCTGAAGAGAAGTGGCTTCTTTGCTGCCCTTCTTGACACCAGGCCATCCTCCAAAAGTCTTTGCCTCACTGTGCGTGCAGATGCACTCACGCCTGCCTGCTGCCATTCCTGAGCAACCTCTGTACTGGTGGTGCCCCGATCCCGCAGCTAAATCAACTTTAGGAGATGGTCCTGGCGCTTGCTGGACTTTCTTGGGCGCCCAGAAGCATTCTTCACAACAATTGAACCGCTCTCTTTGAAGTTCTTGATGATCCGATAAATGGTTGATTTTGGTGCAATCTTACTGGCAGCAATATCCTTGCCTGTGAAGCCCTTTTTGTGCAAAGCAATGATGATGGCACGTGTTTCCTTGAAGGTAACCATGGGTGACAGAGGAAGAACAATGATTCTAAGCACCACCCTCCTTTTGAAGCTTCCAGTCTGTTATTCGAACTCAATCAGCATGACAGAGTGATCTCCAGCCTTGTCCTCGTCAACACTCACAGATGTGTTAACGAAAGAATCACTGACATGATGTCAGCTGGTCCTTTTGTGGCAGGGCTGAAATGCAGTGGAAATGTTTTTGGGGGATTCAGTTCATTTGCATGGCAAAGAGGAACTTTGCAATTAATTGCAATTCATCTGATCACTCTTCATAACATTCTGGAGTGTATGCAAATTGCCATCATACAAACTGAGGCAGCAGACTTTGTGAAAATTAATATTTGTGTCATTCTCAAAACTTTTGGCCACGACTGTAGATCAGTCATCTTGCAATTGGTTCAAGAACCATCTAAGTGACAGGACACAATGTGTGCTCACTGACGGCATCAAATGTAGTTTCCTCAATATTATGAAAGATGTGCTGCAGGGGTCGATTTTGGTTCCTCTTCTCTTCACTATGTATGTAAATAATATTGGTCTGTAAAAAGCTGTAACATTAATCTCTATGCTGATGAAACAGTTGTTTACTCCTGTGCCCCCTCATTATAGCAGGCCATTAATGACCTTCAATATGATTTTCACTAAGTAAAAAATAGCTTACTGATCTTAAACTTAAACTAAATGCTAATAAAACCAAATGTATGTTGTTTTCTAGGTCTTGTAATATTGACCCTGAGGACCTGCATCTTAGCAAATTAAAGGGAGCCCAAATTGAGCAAGTTCCCCATGATAAGTACTTGGGTATATGGATTGATGATAAACTGTCTTTTTAAAAACACATTGAAAAACTGACAAGATGCTGAAATGAAGATTGGTTTTGTTTATATGAATAAATCCAGCCTCACTTTGGAAGTAGAAGGAAGATTGTTCAAGTTTCTCCCAGTACTTGATTATAGAAGGTTATCTAATGATTTCATGATTTATGGTGGCTGTGGTGCAGGAGGAGTTTGGATGGAAGGGTAGCTAACCGTAAACACCTGCTCGTCGAGCATGTCATTCCAATATGGAGTTGTTCTCCCCTTTGCTGCTATAACAGCCTCCAATCTTCTGGTAAGGCTTTCCACTAGATGTTGGAACATTGCTTTCGGGACCTGCTTCCCATTCAGCCACAAGATCATTAGTGAGGTCTGGTATTGATGTTGGAAGATTAGGCCTAGCTCACAGTCAGCGTTCCAATTCATCCCAAAGGTGTTCGATGGGGTTGAGGTCAGGGCTCTGTGCAGGCCAGTCAAGTTATTCCACATTGATCTCAAGAAACCATTTCTGTATGGACCTTGCTTTGTGCATGGGGGAATTGTGATGCTGAAACAGGAAAGGGCCTTCCCCAAACTGCTGCCAAAGTTGGAAGCACAGAATCATCTAGAATGTCATTGGTTGCTGTAGCGTTAAGATTTCCCTTCACTGGAACTAAGGGGCCCGAACCATGAAAAACAGCCCCAGACTATTATTCCTCCTCCACCAAACTTTACAGTTGGAACTATGCATTAGGGCAGGTAGAGTTCTCCTTGCTTCCACCAGACTTTACAGTTGGCGCTATGCATGGGGGCAGGTAGAGTTCTCCTGGCATCCGCCAAACCCAGATTCGTCTGTCGGACTGTTGGATAGTGAAGCGTGAACAATCACTCGAGAGACCGTTTTTCCACTGCTCCAGAGTCCAATGGTGGCGAGCTTTACACAGCTCCAGCCAAAGCTTGGCATTGCGCATGGTGATCTTAGTCTTGTGTGCGGCTGCTCGGACATGGAAACCCATTTCATGAAGCTCCCGACGAACAGTTTTTGTGCTAAGGTTGCTTCCAGAGGCAGTTTGGAATTCTATAGTGAGTGTTGCAACCGAGGACAGACAATTCGTACGCGCTACGTGCTTCAGTACCGGCTGTCCCGTTCTGTGTGCTTGTGTGGCCTACCACTTCACGGCTGAGCCGTTGTTGCTCCTAGACGTTTCCTCTTCACAATAACAGCACTTACATTTGACCGGGGGCAGCTCTATGATGGTGCCATATTGAAAGTCACTGAGCTCTTCAGTAGTCCATTCTGCTGCCAGTGTTTCTTTGTGGAGATTGCATGACTGTGTGCTCGATTTTATACACCTGTCAGCAACGGGTGTGGCTGAAATAGCCGAATCCACTAATTTGAAGGGGTTTGCACATACTTTTGTATACAGTAGTTTACTGCCTAAAATAAGGGGAAAAATACATGTAAAAAAAGTCAAATAGTTTCCTGATCTTTCTTCTATCTGGACACTTCAGAACAAACTTCCTTTTGATATTTGGGGCGATTATCTGTTGTTCAATAAAGTGAATCTGTTATTCAATACGTTTCTATTGGCTAATAGCAGTAATGTCAAATTCAGTGTTTCATCCAATTATTTTTTAATACATTTTTGATACATTAAGGGGTTTTACAATTCAAAATCAAATAGCTAATTCATCCTCGGTATGATCATCTTAAAACAATTCCATGTGTTAGCTTAGAACCCCACCCACCCCTGCCCGGGCTTAGACAGGGCTTAGACTCTGTCATTAACAGTCATTCATTCAATCACAGGTCTGTACAAGCACTCCACTTCCACTGACTAGAGCATAGATATCCTGTCTCCATGGTAGTTTTTAGAAATGTACCTAATAGAGATATCCTGCCGTCTCCCTCCAGAGCTACGGCTGAACCCTGAGGAGCTGAAGGCTCTATTTGAGTTTGAGGAGCAGTGTGTGGAGGAGTACTTCAGAGAGAAGGAGGACGAGCACCATTCATCCAGTGACCAGAGGATCAAGGTCACATCAGAACGGTAAGACAATCCCACCCAATCACATTGCTCACTGCAAAACACTCCCACCCAATTAAAACATCTGCTGAAGATGGGACAGATGGTTCATTCAATTAAAATGGCCATGTCCAAAAGTGTTTTTGAATCTGGTATTTTATAAGTGTGAGGTATTAGTATGTCTGTTCTTGAAGCTCCTGTTGCTCCCTGCAGGGTGAATAGGAATACGTTGTTCTAGGAGCTTGTATAATATTAAACTCCTGTCTCTCCTTCCTCCCCCCAGGGTGGAGAACATGTCCATGCGTCTGGAGGAGGTGAATGAGAGGGAGAACACCATGAAGGCGTCCCTGCAGACGGTGGACCTTCGCCTGGCTCAGCTGGAAGACATCCACAGCCGCATGATGAACGCCCTAGAGAAGCTGGCTGGGGTCGACCATTCAGAGCTTAAACGCTCCCACTCCACACACTCCTCCTACTGTGACCCATCCTCCCTGCTCCGAGCCAGCTCCATCAACAGCGCTGATGGCTACAGCATGTACCGCTTCCAGATGGACGTGGACGAGGCTGAGAGGAAAGCCCAGCTTGGCACTGAGAGGCAGGGCAGTGTACGGTCTCGCCTAGGATCTGAGAGGCAGGGCAGCGTACTGTCTCGTCTAGGGTCTGAGAGGCAGGGCAGCGTACAGTCTCGTCTAGGGTCTGAGAGGCAGGGCAGCGTACAGTCTCGTCTAGGGTCTGAGAGACAGGGCAGTGTAAGTAGAACATCCAACCTGTCTGTAGGTCCGGAGAGACAGGGCAGCCTACAGAAATTGTCTAGCGCATCTACCCTGACTGTAGGCCGGGAGCGACATGGCAGCCTACAAGCCAGGGTTTCCAAGGACTATGGCCTGCCGTTAGACATGGACAGAGCAGACAGGACACGGCCCAGCTCCTATGTGGACATCCTGATCTCCCCATGTGAACAAAGGGCTGAAGGGGAGACAGATGGAGGAGAAACCATGTCTGACATACCTAAAGACAAAGTACCAGACCCCACAGATCCACTGGATGCTGCATTAGCTAAAGCAGGTCTACCAAGAGAGAAGACCAAGCTGGAGAAGTCTAGATCTGTTAAATGCTACCCCAGCAACCCTGTGGATCACTGCATTACCTCTAGAAGCAGGGCTAAGAGCACTATCCTCTACGACCAAACTGCTACCGATTGCGTGGCCCTCTGGGTTGCAGGCTACAATCCTAAACAGGAAGCCCCAGACAGTAGAGATCCTCTGGATACTGCGTTAGCTAAAAAAGGTCTGCCAAGAGAGAAGTCCAAGCTGGTGGCAACCATGTCCTCCCCATTGGAGAAGTGTATCCATGCTATCCCATACTACCACACCACACCTCCATTGACCCCTCGATCCACTAGGACCAGGGCTAAAAGCAACATCTCCCCAACCACAGCAGGGGATGAGAGTGAGGCCCTCTGGGCTGCAGACTACAGATCTGTGATAGACCAGGTGTCCGATGCTCCAGGCCAGTTGCCAGCCTGCTGGGAGCACAAGGTCCACCACAGCCACTTCGGACAACAGCCCAAGGTTTCTGTGGTCTGGCCTCATGGCCAGCTACCTGACACGCAAAGATTCTCTGAACCTGAGCCTGAAAAACAGGAGTCTAACATGGTTCTTCTGGTTCCACCAGCTGTAGAGACTGAACTACTTAAACAGCCTTCTGACATGGTTCCTCTGATTCCACCAGCTGTAGAGACTGAACTACTTAAACAGCCTTCTGACATGGTTCCTCAAGAAGCTTTGCGGGTTCCACCAGAAGCTTTGCAGGTTCCACAAGAAGCTTTGCAGGTTCCACAAGAAGCTTTGCAGGTTCCACAAGAAGCTTTGCAGGTTCCACAAGAAGCTTTGCGGGTTCCACCAGAAGCTTTGCTGGTTCCTCCAGACATTAAGTTGTCCCCTCCTCCGACTGAACTGGATCCTCCAGAGACAGAGTTAGATCCACGAGTTCTTCCACTGGGTCCTCCAACTATAGCAACATACCTGGTTCTTCCAACCATAAAAACACAACTGGTACCTCCAACCATAGAGAGGGAACTAGTTGTTCCAGCTATAGATACTGAACTAGTTGTTCCAGCTATAGATACTGAACTAGTTGTTCCAGCTACAGAGACTGAACAAGATAGTCCAACCATATACACTGGATTAGTTATTCCAACCATAGAGAGTGAATTACTTATTCCATCTATAGAGAGTGAACTACTTATTCCATCTATAGAGAGTGAACTACTTATGCCAACCATAGAGAGTGAACTACTTATTCCAACCATAGAGACTGAACTACAAAGTCCAAACAAAGAGACTGAACTTCTTATTCCAACCATAGAGACTGAACTTCTTATTCCAACCATAGACTAAAAAAGTTATTCCAACTGTAGAGACTGAACTAATTATTCCAGCTGTAGAGACTGAACTACTTATTCCAACCATAGAGACTGAACTATTTATTCCAACCATAGAGACTGAACTAGTTATTCCAACCATAGACTAAAAAGGTTATTCCAACTGTAGAGACTGAACTAATTATTCCAGCTGTAGAGACTGAACTAGTTGTTCCAGCTATAGATACTGAACTAGTTGTTCCAGCTACAGAGACTGTACAAGATAGTCCAACCATATACACTGGATTAGTTATTCCAACCATAGAGAGTGAACTACTTATTCCAACCATAGAGAGTGAACTACTTATTCCAACCATAGAGACTGAACTACAAAGTCCAAACAAAGAGACGGAACTTCTTATTCCAACCATAGACTAAAAAAGTTATTCCAACTGTAGAGACTGAACTAATTATTCCAGCTGTAGAGACTGAACTACTTATTCCAACCATAGAGACTGAACTAGTTATTCCAACCATAGACTAAAACAGTTATTCCAACTGTAGAGACTGAACTAGTTATTCCAACCATAGACTAAAACAGTTATTCCAACTGTAGAGACTGAACTAATTATTCCAGCTGTAGAGACTGAACTACTTATTCCAACCATAGAGACTGAACTACTTATTCCAACCATAGACACTGAACTAGTTATACCAAACATACACACTGAACTAGTTATCCCAGCTATAGACACTGAACTAGTTATCCCAGCTATAGACACTGAACTAGTTATCCCAGCTATAGACACTGAACTAGTTATCCCAGCTATAGACACTGAACTAAGTATTTAAACCACAGAGAATTATCTAGATATTCTAACCATAGAGACTAAACTAGTTCCTCCAACCATGGAGCCTGAACTAGTTATTCCAAATAAACAAACGGAACTAGTTATTCCAACCATAGACACTGAACTAGTTATTCCAACCATACAGACTGAACTAGTTATTCCAACCATAGAGACTGAACTAGTTATTCCAACCATACAGACCGAACTAGTTATTCCAACCATAGAGACTGAACTAGTTATTCCAACCAGAGACACTGAACTAGTTATTCCAACTATAGACACTGAACTAGTTATTCCAACCAGAGACACTGAACTAGTTATTCCAACCATAGAGACTGAACTAGTTATTCCAACCAGAGACACTGAACTAGTTATTCCAACTATAGACACTGAACTAGTTATTCCAACCATACAGACTGAACTAGTTATTCCAACCATAGACACTGAACTAGTTATTCCAACCATACACATTGAACTAGTTATTCCAAATAAACAAACGGAACTAGTTATTCCAACCATAGACACTGAACTAGTTATTCCAACCATAGACACTGAACTAGTTATTCCAACCATACACACTGAACTAGTTATCCCAGCTATAGACACTGAACTAGTTATCCCAGCTATAGACACTGAACTAAGTATTTAAACCACAGAGACTAAACTAGTTCCTCCAACCATGGAGCCTGAACTAGTTATTCCAACCATAGACACTGAACTAGTTATTCCAACCATACAGACTGAACTAGTTATTCCAACTATACAGACTGAACTAGTTATTCCAACCAGAGACACTGAACTAGTTATTCCAACCATACAGACCAAACTAGTTATTCCAACCATACAGACCAAACTAGTTATTCCAACCATACAGACTGAACTAGTTATTCCAACCATACAGACCAAACTAGTTATTCCAACCATACAGACCAAACTAGTTATTCCAACCATACAGACCGAACTAGTTATTCCAACCATACAGACTGAACTAGTTATTCCAACCATACAGACTGAACTAGTTATTCCAACCATACAGACTGAACTAGTTATTCCAACCATACAGACTGAACTAGTTATTCCAACCATACAGACTGAACTAGTTATTCCAACCATACAGACTGAACTAATTATTCCAACCATACAGACTGAACTAGTTATTCCAACCATACAGACCAAACTAGTTATTCCAACCATACAGACCAAACTAGTTATTCCAACCATACAGACTGAACTAGTTATTCCAACCATACAGACTGAACTAGTTATTCCAACCATACAGACCAAACTAGTTATTCCAACCATACAGACTGAACTAGTTATTCCAACCATACAGACTGAACTAGTTATTCCAACCATAGACACTGAACTAGTTATTCCAACCATACAGACTGAACTAGTTATTCCAACCATACAGACCAAACTAGTTATTCCAACCATACAGACCAAACTAGTTATTCCAACCATACAGACCAAACTAATTATTCCAACCATACAGACTGAACTAGTTATTCCAACCATACAGACTGAACTAGTTATTCCAACCATACAGACCAAACTAGTTATTCCAACCATACAGACTGAACTAGTTATTCCAACCATAGAGACTGAACTAGTTATTCCAACCATACAGACTGAACTAGTTATTCCAACCATACAGACTGAACTAGTTATTCCAACCATAGAGACTGAACTAGTTATTCCAACCATACAGACTGAACTAGTTATTCCAACCATACAGACTGAACTAGTTATTCCAACCATACAGACTGAACTAGTTATTCCAACCATACAGACTGAACTAGTTATTCCAACCATACAGACTGAACTAGTTATTCCAACCATACAGACTGAACTAGTTATTCCAACCATACAGACTGAACTAGTTATTCCAACCATACAGACTGAACTAGTTATTCCAACCATAGACACTGAACTAGTTATTCCAACCATACAGACTGAACTAGTTATTCCAACCATACAGACTGAAATAGTTACTCCAACCATACAGACTGAACTAGTTATTCCAACCATACAGACTGAACTAGTTATTCCAACCATACAGACCAAACTAGTTATTCCAACCATAAAGACTGAACTAGTTATTCCAACCATACAGACTGAACTAATTATTCCAACCATACAGACCAAACTAGTTATTCCAACCATACAGACTGAACTAGTTATTCCAACCATACAGACTGAACTAGTTATTCCAACCATAGAGACTGAACTAGTTATTCCAACCATACAGACTGAACTAGTTATTCCAACCATAGAGACTGAACTAGTTATTCCAACCATACAGACTGAACTAGTTATTCCAAACAACAGACTGAACTAGTTATTCCAACCATACAGACTGAACTAGTTATTCCAACCATACAGACTGAACTAGTTATTCCAACCATACAGACTGAACTAGTTATTCCAACCATACAGACTGAACTAGTTATTCCAACCATAGAGACTGAACTAGTTATTCCAACCATACAGACTGAACTAGTTATTCCAACCATAGACACTGAACTAGTTATTCCAACCATAGAGACTGAACTAGTTATTCCAACCATACAGACTGAACTAGTTATTCCAACCATACAGACTGAACTAGTTATTCCAACCATACAGACTGAACTAGTTATTCCAACCATACAGACTGAACTAGTTATTCCAAACAACAGACTGAACTAGTTATTCCAACCATAGACACTGAACTAGTTATTCCAACCATAGACACTGAACTAGTTATTCCAACCATACAGACTGAACTAGTTATTCCAACCATAGAGACTGAACTAGTTATTCCAACCAAACAGACTGAACTAGTTATTCCAACCATACAGACTGAGCTTGTTATTACAACTATACAGACTGAACTAGTTATTCCAACCATACAGACTGAACTAGTTATTACAACTATACAGACTGAACTAGTTATTCCAACCATAGAGACTGAACTAGTTATTCCAACCAAACAGACTGAACTAGTTATTCCAACCATACAGACTGAACTAGTTATTCCAACCATAGAGACTGAACTAGTTATTCCAACCAAACAGACTGAACTAGTTATTCCAACCATAGAGACTGAACTAGTTATTCCAACCAAACAGACTGAACTAGTTATTCCAACTATACAGACTGAACTAGTTATTACAACTATACAGACTGAACTAGTTATTCCAACCATACAGACTGAACTAGTTATTCCAACCATACAGACTGAGCTTGTTATTACAACTATACAGACTAAACTAGATATTCCAACCATACAGACTGAACTAGTTATTCCAACCATACAGACTGAACTAGTTATTCCAACCATACAGACTGAACTAGTTATTCCAACCATAGAGACTGAACTAGTTATTCCAAACAACAGACTGAGCTAGTTATTCCAAACAACAGACTGAACTAGTTATTCCAACCATAGAGACTGAACTAGTTATTCCAAACAACAGACTGAACTAGTTATTCCAAACAACAGACTGAGCTAGTTATTCCAAACAACAGACTGAACTAGTTATTCCAACCATAGAGACTGAACTAGTTATTCCAAACAACAGACTGAGCTAGTTATTCCAAACAACAGACTGAACTAGTTATTCCAACCATAGAGACTGAACTAGTTATTCCAAACAACAGACTGAACTAGTTATTCCAAACAACAGACTGAGCTAGTTATTCCAACCATAGAGACTGAACTAGTTATTCCAAACAACAGACTGAACTAGTTATTCCAAACAACAGACTGAGCTAGTTATTCCAACCATAGAGACTGAACTAGTTATTCCAAACAACAGACTGAACTAGTTATTCCAAACAACAGACTGAGCTAGTTATTCCAAACAACAGACTGAGCTAGTTATTCCAACCATACAGACTGAACTAGTTATTCCAACCATAGAGACTGAACTAGTTATTCCAAACAACAGACTGAGCTAGTTATTCCAAACAACAGACTGAACTAGTTATTCCAACCATAGACACTTCATTTTATTTATTTTTATTTCACCTTTATTTAACCAGGTAGGCCAGTAGAGAACAAGTTCTCATTTACAACTGCGACCTGGCCAAGATAAAGCAAAGCAGTGCGACACAAACAACACAGAGTTATACATGGAATAAACAAACATACAGTCAATAACACAATAGAAAGTCTATATACAGTGTGAGCAAATGAGGTAAGATTAGGGAGGTAAGGTAATAAATAGGCCATAGTGGTGAAGTAATTACAAATTAGCAATTAAACACTGGAGTGATAGATGTACAGAAGATGAATGTTTAAGTATAGACACTGGAGTGCAAAGGAGCAAAAAATTCAGAATAAAAAATGAACAGCATGGGGATGAGGTAGTTGGATGGGCTGTTTACAGATAGCGGCACCTGTACATAGCCTATCTGTGAGCTGCTCTGACAGCTGGTGCTTAAAGTTAGTGAGGGAGATATAAGTCTCCAGCTTCAGTGATATTTGCTATTCGTTCCAGTCATTGGCAGCAGATAACTAGAAGGAAAGGCGGCCAATGGAGGAATTGGCTTTGGGGGTGACCAGCGAAATATACCTGCTGGAGCGCGTGCTAGGGGTGGATGCTGCTATGGTGACCAGTGAGCTGAGATAAGGTGGGGCTTTACCTAGCAAAGACGTATAGATGACCTGGAGCCAGTGGGTTTGTCGAAGAGTATGTAGCGAGGGCCAGCCAACGAGAGCATACAGGTCACAGTGGTGGGTAGTATATGGTGCTTTGGTGACAAAACGGATGTCACTGTGATAGACTGCATCCAATTTGCTGAGTAGTGTTGGAGGCTATTTTGTAAATGACATCGCCGAAGTCAAGGATCGTCAGGATAGTCAGTTTTACGATGGTATGTTTGGCAGCATGAGTGAAGAATGCTTTGTTGCTTAATAGGAAGCCGATTCTAGATTTAATTTTGGATTGGAGATGCTTAACACAGTGTCCAAATAAGGGCCAGATGTATACAGAATGATGTCGTCTGCGTAGAGTTGGATCAGAGAATCACCAGCAGCAAGAGCGACATCATTGATAAATACAGAGAAAAGAGTCGGCCCGAGAATTGAACCCTGTGGCACCCCCATAGAGACTGCCAGAGGTCTGGACAACGGGCCCTTCGATTTGGCACACTGAACTCTGTATGAGAAGTAGTTGGTGAACCTGGCGAGGCAGTCATTTGAGAAATCAAGGCTGTTGAGTCTGTCGATAAGAATATGGTGATTGACAGAGTCGGAAGCCTAGGCCAGGTCAATGAATACAGCTGCACAGTATTGTCTCTTATCGATAGCGGTTATGATTTCGTTTAGGACCTTGAGCGTGGCTGAGGTGCAACCATGACCTGCTCGGAAACCAGATTGCATAGCGGAGAAGGTACGATGGGATTCGAAATGGTCGGTAATCTGTTTGTTAACTTGGCTTTCGAAGGCCTTCGAAAGGCAGGGTAGAATAGATATAGGTCTGTAGCAGTTTTGGTCTAGAGTGTCTCCCCTCCTTTGAAGAGGGGGATGACCGCGGCAGCTTTCCAATCTTTGGGGATACGAAAGAGAGGTTGAACAGGCTAGTAGTAGGGGTTGCAACAGTTTCGGCAGATTATTTTAGAAAGAGAGGGTCCAGATTGTCTAGCTCGGCTGATTTGTTGGGGTCCAGATTTTGCAGCTCTTTCAGAACATCAGCTGTCTGGATTTGAGTGAAGGAGAAATGGGAGGTTTTGGCAAGTTGCTGTGGGGGGTGAAGGGCTGTTGACCGGGGTAGGGGTAGCCAGATAAGACGGGGCTTTACCTAGCAAATACTCATAGATGACCTGGAGCCAGTGGGTTTGGCGCCGAATATGAAGTGAGGGCCAGCCCTAGTTCCTCAAACAACAGAGACTGAACCATTATTCCAACCATAGAGACTGAACGTGTTTAGCCGAACAAGAGAATGAACTCAACCATAGCAATTTAAATAGGTATTCTAGCTATACAGACTGAACTAGTTGTTTCAACCATTGAGACTGAAATAGTTTTTCCAAACATAGACTGCATTTGTTATTTCAACCATTGAGACTGAATTAGTTATTCCAACAATAAAGACAAATGAGTTATTCCAGCTATAGAGATTGAACTAGTTATTCCATCCATACATACATTCCATCCATACTGAGGAGGACCACACCCAGGTCTGGCAGGCTACTGCCCCAGTCAAGGCTACCTGCTGATGGCTGAGAAGAAGAGGATGTTCTCTCACAGGTCTAAGAACTGGAACGCCAGCAACCGGAAAGGAAGAGCCTGGGATAGAGCATGGAGAAACCAAGAGCCACTAGCAGTGGCAAACACTCCAGAACCTTCCACCGCTGAACCACTGTCAAGCACTCCAGAACCAGCCATCACAGGACCACTGTCAAACACTCCAGAACCTTCCACCGCTGGACCACTGTCAAACACTCCAGAACCTTCCATCACAGGACCACTGTCAAACACTCCAGAACCTTCCACCGCTGGACCACTGTCAAACACTCCAGAACCAGCCATCACAGGACCACTGTCAAATACTCCAGATCCATCCACCACTGAATCAGACACGACTGGACCACTGCCGAATACTCCAGAACTTTCCACCACTGGACCACTGTCAGACACTCCAGAACCACCCCAGAACTCCTGCTGAACACTTGTAGTCCCAGTCAAATGTAAACTGTCCTACAAAAATAATACTTTTTCATTTAATCAATCTCCTAGAATAAATTATTTTCCCTATATAGTATTGTGGGGGTGAAAAAGAAAAACGACATCATTGTAATATCTACGAAATTAGAATAAAATAAATAATCTATTGGCATTTAGTCCACTTCCTGTGTGAAACTGCATTCTCATCACCACACTCTGAATTGCCTTATGACCGGTACCGGTACATCCACTACCTGAGCATTAAAACACAACCATTTAACTGACTGTTACCTGGAAATATCCAAACCAGTTAGTCAGACTACTGAAAAGCCTACCCTCACTATGTCTGGGCTCCTAGACCAACCAACCAGCTCCAGACAGGACAGGTGTTGTCTGTGTACCACGAGGCAGGTAGCTCACCTTCTCCAGGTTCTGACCTCTGACCGGCAGCGTTTGTCATCTGGGTCGAGCAATTCCAGTGTTGTTTGGTCATTCAATTGTTTGTATGTCTTGTGGTACCAAGTATAGGCCTATATGTTACAGTCCCCAGGAATGTGGCTTGAAATTAATTGACAGAAAAGCATGATCAAGTTTGGATTAATTTACTGCATCAGCTTCAGGAGTTGTCAATACAGTGTAATTTCATTGTATTCAATACTTCATAAAACAATTAACATAGAGCCAGCTGACTACATAGACAGACTGAAATACAGATAGGTTAGCTATCCATAAACAACTAGTATCTAGCAAAACAAATGTCTAAGTGTAGCTACAAAATGCAAAATAGCCCTTACATAGTTTGACATAACATTATACAGGCTATAAAATTAAAGACCAGCTGTTACATATAAGCTTCTTCTGCTATGGTATTATTGCGGTCTGGAAACAAACGCTGCCACCAACTGGATGGGGTGAATAAATTCACAAATGGAAAGTAAATGCCATTACAGGAAGGGGGAAAAAATTACATTCATTAAAAAAATATATACAGTATATATACAGTATATATACATTATATATACTGTATATAATACAAATGATCACATAAAAATCTTCCCACTTCTTCAGTCTTCAGATATTTGTGACCCGTTTCAGGAAACTAGGCGTATGTCGCAAATCACGACTTCACAGGAGAGCCATTTTAAAGTCTTTTTTTCATTTTTATCCATTTACATTTACATTTAAGTCATTTAGCAGACGCTCTTATCCAGAGCGACTTACAAATTGGTGCATTCACCTTATGATATCCAGTGGAACAACCACTTTACAATAGTGCATCTAACTCTTTTAAGGGGGAGGGGGGGGTAGAAGGATTACTTTATCCTATCCTAGGTATTCCTTAAAGAGGTGGGGTTTCAGGTGTCTCCGGAAGGTGGTGATTGACTCCGCTGACCTGGCGTATCCAAATGCTCTTTTTGACAGAAATGCCATCTGGAACATGTGACGTTTCATGTACCTTAATAATAAACGTGTATGCCATCTGTAAATACGAATACAATTGTTAAAGTACGAGCCAAGTTGGTTTAGCCACAGAAAAAGTTGCAACCTTCCCGCTAGCCATGATTGGCTGAGATAATGAGTGGGCTGGACATGCCGTGAGATGAGTTTGAATTGGTCTGCGGGGTAAAATCTTGTGTCTATAAAATGAGCTGCTCGTTATGCGTAGATAATCCTTTCTACTGCAGTTTTTTCTAAAGATATAATGTTAGCCATAGACCTGCAAATATGTTGCTACTGCTCTCAATAACATTGTTGCCCTGAATTTATCAGGTGCTTTCAACAAAGGTCAATGGGAAAAAGTTGTGATTTGTCCTCCAGAAAGTAGTCATCGTGCCATGCTGACTCTGACTGAACATGAATCAGACGAGGAAATCCCAGATTTAGGTAAAACATTTCTATTGATGTTTTCGCATTGCTAGTTATATCCTAATGTTAGCTAGCTAACTAGCTAACATTGAAGCTATTTGGTTAACTTTAGCTAGCTATGACAATCGGTTTGTATTGCTAGATAAAGCTTGCTGTTAGAGAACAGCCCCCTTTCAGCTGTCAAGCACTTACCATCCTCTACTTGTAGGCTGGCTGGGTATTCACACCTCTAGATGGCCGGGCGGGGGTTTGTTGTGGGGCCAGAGAGAGCAGCAGTCAGACTAAATGGGGGATGGAGGACCTGAATGTGGTCTTTTTGAAGTCAGTCTTTACCATTCAAAAAATCAGTAAGAACTCAAGTTTATTACTTATTATATTGAACCTTTATTTTAGCAATACTTTAAATAAACAAAAGCACATCTATAAACATATATTATATTGAACCTTTATTTTGGCAATACTTCAAATAAACAAAAGCACATCTATAAACATGTATTATATTGAACCTTTATTTTAGCAATACTTCAAATAAACAAAAGCACATCTATAAACATGTATTATATTGCATGAGAACACTGTGGTGAAGGTTGTGCACCAATAGATTTTATAATTTGTTTTATAAACCTTTATTTAACTGGGCAAGTCAGTACAAATTCTTATTTACAATGACGCCTACCCCGTCCAACGCCAAACCCGGACGATGCTGGGTTTATTGTGCGCCTGCCTATGGGACTCCCAATCACGGCCGGATGTGATGCAGTCTGGATTCGAACCAGGTACTGCAGTGTGTTAGACGACTGAGCCAGTCGGGTGCCCAATGTGTTTGTATGTTGACTTTGACATGTTGTGGCTTTCAGATTTACAATATAAAAGAATATAAATATAAAGACCCGTATATAGAAGGTAACGTTAGCAGGTAACGTTAGCATCCTCTCCTTTAGCTGTTGTCTATTACATTTTTCTGCAAGAATATCGTCCAAAATCTGTATACTTGGACTTTGATTTAGCTTTTCCAGTATTAGTAGCCATATTGTAAGTTCAACATTTGCAAAACACTTCGTTTTCATAACTCACAGATATGTGTAACAAGCTTTGCCATATTCTTGCATAGATGTCCAAAAGGAACTAGCCTCCTGGCGCACAAGGTAAGTTCAACGATTGTGCGACGGATACAGGGCTTCCGCATACGCACGTAAAGCACAGCTCATTGGCTATATAGCTAGCTTGATTTGAAGACGAGTGGTGCTCATTTGACAAAGGTACAGTCAATCAAGTGAACACCGCCCGTGTCATCAGCGTGCATTGATGCTGTGTAGGTACCTTACTAAAATGGGCTTCCTATTGGACATAACGAATACCGAAGGATTTAGTAATGACTGGGTACCTGTTAGGGTGTCTGAGGAATAAATACCAATGTAATTTGACTGGTTGAAACAACGTTTAGCGGTAGATTTTCACAGATTTCTTTCTTTGCAAGTTGAACGAGGGGAAATACAAAATCGATCGTGCCTACTATATGGACCTTTTTTAGGATATGAAAAAGGATGTTATCTAACAAAACGACACTACATGTTATCTCTGGGACACTTAGGATGACAAATCAGAGCAAGATTTCAGAATGTAAGTAAATATTTCACCTTTAGATGTGAATGTACCAAACCTGTCACAGTGAAAAAAGTGTTTTGTTGATCTGCACTCTCTTCAAACAATAGCATGGCTTTTTTTGCTGTAATAGCTACTGTAAATTGTACAATGTCGTTAGATGAACAAGAATGTAAGCTTGTTAATCTCCTGCTTGTTCAGAGTGAGCGGTCTGTCTACCAGAAGATGGTTGTTGGCTGCAAGACCACCTGTTAAGACCTGCAGTTGTCTCTGGGGGGCCCTACTGAACCAGCAAGCACAGACATCAGGATGCATTACAGCTTTGATTTTGATCAACAAGTAAGCATAATTTCCTCCTTTATACTGATTAAGGACATAGATGGATAGATATACACTCAAAAAAATATATATATATGGGAGACAGGCAAATAGCTTTCACTGAGCTGTGTAAAGACAGACTAACAAGGGAGAGACAATTAATTGTAATTTATCTTAATGTTCTTTTGTTGTTTGCAGGTGCACTATCCTTCTGACCCTATGCAGCCAGGTCCCATCTACTATCCATCTGACCCTGTGCAGCCAGGTCCCATCTACTTTTTAACTCCTCGCAAGTGTGGCTTGTTTGATGTCTGCTGTGAAGGAAGACCACAACAAGTCAACTACTTGATTGATGCTGGATTGTCCTCCAGCAAAGGCAGCAGTGCAGTCATCAACTACATGCACCATTTCTTCACCAACTACAGAGTTGGGGAAACACGTGGACCTGAATTGTGATAACTGCAGTGGACAAAACAGGAACAAGTTTGTGCTCTGGTATTGTGCCTGGTGGACCATGTACAAGCTCCACCACAGTCTGGACCTTCACTTCCTGATCACAGGCCACACCAAGTTTTCGACTGGTGCTTCAGACCTCATCAAGCAGCGCTTCAGAAAGACCAGAGTGAACACTGTGTCTGAGATCGCTGGTGATGTGAAGGACAGCACTGTGACAGGGGTCAACATCCCACAGCTGGTTGGACTGGAGGATGGTACGCTGCTGGTGGAAAGCTATGGCTGGCAACAACACCTGACTCGGTACTTTAGGCCGCTGCCACAGATCAAACAGTACCAGCACTTCAGGTGAATGTCATTTTCATTGCATTGTATGAGGTTATTCTTCTTATCTAAACTTGGGATGTGAATTTATGTTGTGCAAGGTTGTAATGTCTTTTTTATTTGTTATTTCCTGTTTTACAGCTTAGATGCTCTGGAGCCTGTGTGTTGATGTCTCCAAGGAGCGTTCAGACTGTTGGGACCAGGTTTCAGCTGCTGCACAACGCTGACATCCTTCCTCCCATAGATGGTCTGCCTGTACAAGCACCACCTGGACTGGACACAGCTAGACAAACTTATCTTTTTGAGAAGATCAGGGAGTTTTGCAACAAAGAGGCTATGGACATCACATGCCCTGCACCAAAGTCAAGGGCAGGACAGAAACAGGCTCTCCTAATGTAGATTCCCTTGTTCATGTGTGGTTCAGACGGACAAGATCAACAATATCTGCAGTGCATCTATTCAAATGACTCTCTCCTGCTGCTACTGTTTTATGTATGGAATACTATGTGATAAGTGCATGTGTAACAGTATATAAAGTATGGTAATGTACTGGTGTGAAGGCATTTGGGCAGTGGTGTTAAGTACTTCAGTAAAAATACTTTAAAGTACAACTTTAAACTTTTACTATTTATATTTATTTAAACTTTTACTTCACTACATTCCTAAAGAAAATAATGAATCTTTTACTCCATACATTTTCCCTGACACACAAAAGTACTTGTTACATTTTGACAGGAAAATTGTCCAATTCACACTTATTAGACCTGTTATTAGACCTAAACTGTTATTAGACCTGTTATTAGACCTAAACTGTTATGGACCTGTTATTAGACCTGTTATTAGACCTGTTATTAGACCTGTTATTAGACCTGTTATTAATCATCAAATCAAATGTATTTATATAGCCCTTCTTACATCAGCAGATATCTCAAAGTGCTGTACAGAAACCCAGCCTAAAACCCCAAACAGCAAGCAATGCAGGTGTAGAAGCACGGTGGCTAGGAAAAACTCCCTAGAAAGGCCAAAACCTAGGAAGAAACCTAGAGAGGAACCAGGCTATGAGGGGTGACCAGTCCTCTTCTGGCTGTGCCGGGTGGAGATTATAACAGAACATGGCCAAGATGTTCAAATGTTCATAAATGACCAGCATGGTCAAATAATAATAATCACAGTAGTTGTCGAGGGTTCAGCAAGTCAGCACATCAGGAGTAAATGTCAGTTGGCTTTTCATAGCTGATCATTAAGAGTATCTCTACCGCTCCTGCTGTCTCTAGAGAGTTGAAAACAACAGGTCTGGGACAGGTAGCACGTCCGGTGAACAGGTCAGGGTTCCATAGCCGCAGGCATAAGAGTTGAAACTGGAGCAGCAGCACGACCAGGTGGACTGGGGACAGCAAGGAGTCATCATGCCAGGTCGTCCTGAGGCATGGTCCTAGGGCTCAGGTCCTCTGAGAGAGAGAAAGAAAGAGAATTAGAGAGAGCATACTTAAAATTCACACAGGACACCGGATAAGACAGGAGAAGTACTCCAGATATAACAAACTGAGCCTAGGCTGAAACAGGAGGCTGAGACAGGAGGGGTCAGGAGACACTGTGGCCCCATCCGATGATACCCCCGGACAGGGGCCAAACAGGAAGGATATAACCCCACCCACTTTGCCAAAGCACAGCCCCCACACCACTAGAGGGATATATTCAACCACCAACTTACCATCCTGAGACAAGGCTGAGTATAGGCCACAAAGATCTCCACCACAGCACAAACCAAGGCGGGGCGCCAACTCAGACAGGAAGATCACGTCAGTGACTCAACCCACTCAAGTGACGCACCCCTCCTAGGGACGGCATGAAAGAGCACCAGTAAGCCAGTGACTCAGCCCTTGTAATAGGGTTAGAGGCAGAGAATCCCAGTGGAGAGAGGGGAACCGGCCAGGCAGAGACAGCAAGGGCGGTTCGTTGCTCCAGAGTCTTTCCGTTCACCTTCACACTCCTGGGCCAGACTACACTCAATCATATGACCCACTGAAGAGATGAGTCTTCAATAAAGACTTAAAGGTTGAGACCGAGTCTGCGTCTCTCACATGGGTAGGCAGACCATTCCATAAAAATGGAGATCTATAGGAGAAAGCCCTGCCTCCAGCTGTTTGCTTAGAAATTCTAGGGACAATTAGGAGGCCTGCGTCTTGTGACCATACCGTACGTGTAGGTATGTACGGCAGGACCAAATCGGAAAGATAGGTAGGAGCAAGCCCATGTAATGCTTTGTAGGTTAGCAGTAAAACCTCGAAATCAGCCCTTGCCTTACCAGGAAGCCAGTGTAGGGAGGCTAGCACTGGAGTAATATGATCAAATTTTGGAGTTCTAGTCAGGATTCTAGCAGCCGTGTTTAGCACTAACTGAAGTTTATTTAGTGCTTTATCCGGGTAGCCGGAAAGTAGAGCATTGCAGTAGTCTACCTGCCCTCCAGGACACCTACACCACCCGATGTCACAGGAAGGCCATAAAGATCATCAAGGACAACAACCACCCAAGCCACTGCCTGTTCACCCCGCTATCATCCAGAAGGCGAGGTCAGTACAGGTGCATCAAAGCAGGGACCGAGAGACTGAAAAACAGATTCTATCTCAAGGCCATCAGACTGTTAAGCATCCACCACTAACATTTAGCGGCCGCTGCCAACATACTGACTCAACTCCAGCCACTTTAATAATGGGAATTGATGGAAATTATGTAAAAATGTATCACTAGCCACTTTAAACAATGCCCCTTAATATAATGTTTACATACCCTACATTACTCATCTCATATGAATATACTGTACTCTATATCATCTACTGCATCTTGCCATCTTTATGTAATACATGTATCACTAGCCACTTTAAACAATGCCACTTTTATGTTTACATACCCTACATTACTCATCTCATATGTATATACTGTACTCTATACCATCTACTGCATCTTGCCTATGCCGTTCTGTACCATCACTCATTCATATATTTTTATGTACATATTCTTTATCCCCTTACACTTGTGTGTATAAGGTAGTAGTTGTGGAATTGTTAGGTTAGATTACTTGTTGGTTATTACTGCATTGTCGGAACTAGAAGCACAAGCATTTCGCTACGCTCGCATTAACATCTGCTAACCATGTGTATGTGACAAATAAAATGTGATTTGATTATAGCTAGGTTAGTTAGCTCATGTACTGTACTGAACATAGTGTAGAACTGGATCAATCAATAAATCAATCAAGTTTATTTTATATAGCCCTTCGTACATCAGCTAATATCTCGAAGTGCTGTACAGAAACCCAGCCTAAAACCCCAAACAGCTAGTAATGCAGGTGTAGAAGCACGTGATTTGGATAGTGGATAGTGATTTATTTGGGTTTTTTGATTGAAATTGTCATCGGTCCTTGATTTGCAGGACAGCTGACGACGGTATCACAGAACAAATAGAGATCATAGAAAATATTTAACGGTAAATGACGCTTGCTTGCCCGTACAGAGCGCAGCTAGCTAGTTAGGGTTCTAGCATAGCACGTGGCTAACAATGTCTATGTGGACAGTTGTCGGAACCACAACGGAACCTACACACGTAGCAACTCAGTCATCATAGAAGCAAACCACAATACATTGTGTTATTGTGTTTGCGAAATCAAAATCAAAAACGTTGACAGTACAGTATGAAGACAGGCTAAAATTCCAATAGATATCCCCGACCACACTTGTTGGCGATGTCATGCCTAGCAACACGTCTTCGGGTTTAACGGTAGTCTCGCGCCAAACTGCGCATGTGCAGGCCGTCAAATCAAAGGCACTCCTTCGATATAAAGTTGTTTTTGACGAAAATGAAAACGTGACAGTTTGTCACTTTCACGAGGTTGGAGTAATAACATGTTCAACTACTTAAGACATTGTTTGAAATCTAGGTTGTGCCTTTAAGATTTCGAGAAAATGAACAACTATAAGGAATATTTTGTTCACTTCTCAAACCCCAGACTAGTCTGTCAGGTCTGTTTCACAAGCGTTCCCGGAAGTCTCAAGATGTTGACCCTCTGGATTCAGAAATTCTGTGACCTGACTCTGTCAGATGACGCCCCAAAGGTCTTGACCTGGGCGAATCTAGCCACAATAAGGATTAGCCACAACTGGAATTTGCGGTTCGCCTTCAAAATAAAAGTCCCAGTTCCAAACCGATCCAGTCGGATCCATAGTGGAATAATGCCATATTTAGATTAGATAATGCTAAACAAGGTCAGAATGTTGTTACATAACTTTAAAAATAAATACATGTGACAATAAACATCACAAAAAGTCAAATCCCTCTGTGGATGTATGAGACTGCATAATAGCATTTGGGGAATGCATAACTGCACTGTAGAGCCTTACTTACGGAGTGTAAGTATGAAATGGGGTATCAGCCTACTCAGTGACACAGATTAGAAATGTCAACGAGTTTACACAAATAGCGTCATAGCTCTTATTGCAGGATTTCGACGGTGGCAAATCACCTCATCAGTCAGTCTATTGTGTGTATTGGACTTTTGGAATTGAAATGGGGTATCAGCCTTTTCAGTGACACCCACAGATTACAATTCCAAAGAGTTTACACAGATATTTCACGCAAATCGTAAAATGTTTTTTCAACACAAGCTGTCAATTCACGGCCACTTGTATTCTGGAACTAGAAAACGGAGGCTACGAATTAGAATTCTACTAATACATGAGGAAAATACGATTGAGCTTTTCTGCAGATGAAACAGGAGCCATATTTACGTCTGAGAAAGAAAGGTGTTCTCTGAATTCCAATGCTTGCGTGGGTGTGATGCAGACGCCCCCTGGTGGTAACTACAGGTTATTATCGGTACGATTCTCTCATCAGATGTGGACAGCCGCCGGTGCTGAAACTGAAACCGCACAAGGCGTCAGCAGCTTCTGCGCTTCAGACCTATTCGGACTTTTGTCTGTCTGTAGGCTACTTCTGCTGCTTCAACAACTGTCTGTAGGCTACTTCTGCTGCTTCAACAACTGTCTGTAGGCAACTTCTGCTGCTTCAACAACTGTCTGTAGGCAACTTCTGCTGCTTCAACAACTGTCTGCACTGAGAATTGTGCTAATTGTTCTTCTTCCTCTGCGTTTCAATACTTTTACAACATCTCATTGGAATACACCACCAACTGTTTCAGAGCTTGTCATTCTTTGGACACTGAACATCTATGTGGAGTCATAATTCTTGTTTGACCACGTCGTTTAAATGCCCTAAATGACTAGACTTGAGAAAACGCATCGAAGTTCCAATGTGATGAATCTGTACAAGAGGAAAATTACTAGGCTAAGATGGGTAATAAGCAAACGATATTTACTGATGAACAGCTAGATGCTTACCAGGTAAGAGCCCGTACGTGCGAACATTTATTGTAGTTTGATCATTGCAATGCATCTTTATGTTCAGAAACTCCGCTGTGATCAATGGTGACATTAGCAAACTGTTGTTGTCGCTCCAGAATGATTGTAGATCAATGAATGATGTAATAAAAAAAGATTTAACAATTTATGAAAATTCCTCGTAACACAGAAATGCATTGACTTGCTTATTGCTTATTTTACACAAAAGAGAAGAAAGTATTTACAAAAATTACAAAAATATTTTGAAAAAATATAGACACGTAGGTCAGCTTCAAATACATAGATTGTGTTGACACTGCTCAGATTGACAGTTTGCTTCATATTAAAATATATTATACCATTTAGCTCATTTGTAATGCATAGGGAAAAGCTTCCTACCAGTTTTTCCAACCCAGGGTATGTTTTAGATCTCTAGGTCTACTGCAAGGCTAGATAACTCTCTCTCTCTGTCCACCACTCTAAAAAGAAAAGTCCATCTTATAATGGTACAGTGGTTACATTTACCAAGTTCATGTCAGGTAAATGGCTGTTTTGCTATGTCCATCTCTTTAATAAAGAGCACACAGCACTAAGATAACTGTCTGCTAGAAGAATATCCGCGGGAAGAAGTGGTGCATAGGGTACTGCAGAACCCCCATGAAACATCGGAATAAATATATATATATATATAAAAGACATTCTCACAAAAGTAGTGGGCCTTTACTAGTCCTGTACCAGCAGAATGATAAAGTAGTGCACTGGGCTTTTACTAGTCCTGTACCAGCTTAATGATAAAGTAGTGCACTGGGCCTTTACTAGTCCTGTACCAGCTTAATGATAAAGTAGTGCACTGGGCCTTTACTAGTCCTGTTCCAGCAGAATGATAAAGTAGTGCACTGGGCCTTTACTAGTCCTGTTCCAGCAGAATGATAAAGTAGTGCACTGGGCCTTTACTAGTCCTGTACCAGCTTAATGATAATGCACTGGGCCTTTACTAGTCCTGTACCAGCAGAATGATAAAGTAGTGCACTGGGCCTTTACTAGTCCTGTACCTGCTTAATGATAAAGTAGTGCACTGGGCCTTTACTAGTCCTGTACCAGCTTAATGATAAAGTAGTGCACTGGGCTTTTACTAGTCCTGTACCAGCTTAATGATAAAGTAGTGCACTGGGCCTTTACTAGTCCTGTACCAGCTTAATGATAAAGTAGTGCACTGGGCTTTTACTAGTCCTGTACCAGCTTAATGATAAAGTAGTGCACTGGGCTTTTACTAGTCCTGTACCAGCTTAATGATAAAGTAGTGCACTGGGCCTTTACTAGTCCTGTACCAGCGGAATGATAAAGTAGTGCACTGGGCCTTTACTAGTCCTGTACCAGCTTAATGATAAAGTAGTGCACTGGGTCTTTACTAGTCCTGTACCAGCTTAATGATAAAGTAGTGCACTGGGCCTTTACTAGTCCTGTTCCAGCAGAATGATAAAGTAGTGCACTGGGCCTTTACTAGTCCTGTACCAGCAGAATGATAAAGTAGTGCACTGGGCCTTTACTAGTCCTGTACCAGCGGAATGATAAAGTAGTGCACTGGGCCTTTACTAGTCCTGTACCAGCGGAATGATAAAGTAGTGCACTGGGCCTTTACTAGTCCTGTTCCAGCAGAATGATAAAGTAGTGCACTGGGCCTTTACTAGTCCTGTACCAGCTTAATGATAATGCACTGGGCCTTTACTAGTCCTGTACCAGCTTAATGATAATGCACTGGGCCTTTACTAGTCCTGTACCAGCAGAATGATAAAGTAGTGCACTGGGCCTTTACTAGTCCTGTACCAGCTTAATGATAAAGTAGTGCACTGGGCCTTTACTAGTCCTGTACCAGCTTAATGATAAAGTAGTGCACTGGGCCTTTACTAGTCCTGTACCAGCTTAATGATAAAGTAGTGCACTGGGCTTTTACTAGTCCTGTACCAGCTTAATGATAAAGTAGTGCACTGGGCCTTTACTAGTCCTGTACCAGCTTAATGATAAAGTAGTGCACTGGGCCTTTACTAGTCCTGTTCCAGCAGAATGATAAAGTAGTGCACTGGGCCTTTACTAGTCCTGTACCAGCAGAATGATAAAGTAGTGCACTGGGCCTTTACTAGTCCTGTACCAGCGGAATGATAAAGTAGTGCACTGGGCCTTTACTAGTCCTGTACCAGCTTAATGATAAAGTAGTGCACTGGGCCTTTACTAGTCCTGTACCAGCTTAATGATAAAGTAGTGCACTGGGCCTTTACTAGTCCTGTACCAGCTTAATGATAATGTAGTGCACTGGGCCTTTACTAGTCCTGTACCAGCGGAATGATAAAGTAGTGCACTGGGCCTTTACTAGTCCTGTTCCAGCAGAATGATAAAGTAGTGCACTGGGCCTTTACTAGTCCTGTACCAGCTTAATGATAATGCACTGGGCCTTTACTAGTCCTGTACCAGCTTAATGATAATGCACTGGGCCTTTACTAGTCCTGTACCAGCAGAATGATAAAGTAGTGCACTGGGCCTTTACTAGTCCTGTACCAGCTTAATGATAAAGTAGTGCACTGGGCCTTTACTAGTCCTGTACCAGCTTAATGATAAAGTAGTGCACTGGGCCTTTACTAGTCCTGTACCAGCTTAATGATAAAGTAGTGCACTGGGCTTTTACTAGTCCTGTACCAGCTTAATGATAAAGTAGTGCACTGGGCCTTTACTAGTCCTGTACCAGCTTAATGATAAAGTAGTGCACTGGGCCTTTACTAGTCCTGTTCCAGCAGAATGATAAAGTAGTGCACTGGGCCTTTACTAGTCCTGTACCAGCTTAATGATAAAGTAGTGCACTGGGCCTTTACTAGTCCTGTACCAGCTTAATGATAATGCACTGGGCCTTTACTAGTCCTGTACCAGCTTAATGATAAAGTAGTGCACTGGGCCTTTACTAGTCCTGTACCAGCTTAATGATAAAGTAGTGCACTGGGCCTTTACTAGTCCTGTACCAGCGGAATGATAAAGTAGTGCACTGGGCCTTTACTAGTCCTGTACCAGCTTAATGATAAAGTAGTGCACTGGGCCTTTACTAGTCCTGTACCAGCTTAATGATAAAGTAGTGCACTGGGCCTTTACTAGTCCTGTACCAGCGGAATGATAAAGTAGTGCACTGGGCCTTTACTAGTCCTGTACCAGCGGAATGATAAAGTAGTGCACTGGGCCTTTACTAGTCCTGTACCAGCTTAATGATAAAGTAGTGCACTGGGCCTTTACTAGTCCTGTACCAGCTTAATGATAAAGTAGTGCACTGGGCCTTTACTAGTCCTGTACCAGCTTAATGATAATGCACTGGGCCTTTACTAGTCCTGTACCAGCTTAATGATAAAGTAGTGCACTGGGCCTTTACTAGTCCTGTACCAGCTTAATGATAAAGTAGTGCACTGGGCCTTTACTAGTCCTGTACCAGCTTAATGATAAAGTAGTGCACTGGGCCTTTACTAGTCCTGTACCAGCTTAATGATAAAGTAGTGCACTGGGCCTTTACTAGTCCTGTACCAGCGGAATGATAAAGTAGTGCACTGGGCCTTTACTAGTCCTGTACCAGCTTAATGATAAAGTAATGCACTGGGCCTTTACTAGTCCTGTTCCAGCTTAATGATAATGCACTGGGCCTTTACTAGTCCTGTACCAGCTTAATGATAAAGTAGTGCACTGGGCCTTTACTAGTCCTGTACCAGCTTAATGATAAAGTAGTGCACTGGGCCTTTACTAGTCCTGTACCAGCTTAATGATAAAGTAGTGCACTGGGCCTTTACTAGTCCTGTACCAGCTTAATGATAATGCACTGGGCCTTTACTAGTCCTGTACCAGCTTAATGATAAAGTAGTGCACTGGGCCTTTACTAGTCCTGTACCAGCTTAATGATAAAGTAGTGCACTGGGCCTTTACTAGTCCTGTACCAGCTTAATGATAAAGTAGTGCACTGGGCCTTTACTAGTCCTGTACCAGCGGAATGATAAAGTAGTGCACTGGGCCTTTACTAGTCCTGTACCAGCGGAATGATAAAGTAGTGCACTGGGCCTTTACTAGTCCTGTACCAGCTTAATGATAAAGTAGTGCACTGGGCCTTTACTAGTCCTGTACCAGCTTAATGATAAAGTAGTGCACTGGGCCTTTACTAGTCCTGTACCAGCTTAATGATAATGCACTGGGCCTTTACTAGTCCTGTACCAGCTTAATGATAAAGTAGTGCACTGGGCCTTTACTAGTCCTGTACCAGCTTAATGATAAAGTAGTGCACTGGGCCTTTACTAGTCCTGTACCAGCTTAATGATAAAGTAGTGCACTGGGCCTTTACTAGTCCTGTACCAGCTTAATGATAAAGTAGTGCACTGGGCCTTTACTAGTCCTGTACCAGCGGAATGATAAAGTAGTGCACTGGGCCTTTACTAGTCCTGTACCAGCTTAATGATAAAGTAGTGCACTGGGCTTTTACTAGTCCTGTACCAGCGGAATGATAAACTCTTCTGTAGCGTTGGCACATGTTTTCTTCATCCCCAAAGACCAGGGAGGTTTTCAAATGGTTCGCAAGGAAGGGCAGCAATTGGTAGATGGGTAAAAAAAAAAGCAGACATTAAATATACTTTTGAGTATGGTGAAGTTATTAAATTACACTTTGGAGGGTGTATCAATACACCCAGTCTTTACAAAAACACAGGCGTCCTTCTTAACTCAGTTTCCGGAGAGGAAGGAAACAGTTCAGGGATTTCACCATGAGGCCAATGGTTACTTTAAAACACTTACGGAGTTTAATGGCTGTGATAGGAGAAAACTGAGGATGGATCGACAACATTGTAGTGACTCCACAGTATTAACCTAAAGGACAGAGTGAAAAGAAGGATGCCTGTACAGAACACAAATATTCCAAAACATGCACTAAAGTAAAACTGCTAAAAATATGGGAAAGAAATTAACTTCATGCCCTGAATACAAAGCGTTATGTTTGGGGCAAATCCAACAACACATCACTGAGTGCCACTCCTCATATTTTCAAGCATGGTGGTGGCTGTGTCATGTTATGGGTATGCTTCTTATCGGCAAGAGCTAGGGAGTTTTTTAGGATAAAAAGAAACGGAATAGAGATAAGCACAGGCAAAATCCTAGAGGAAAACTTCCAACAGACACTGGGAGACAAATTCATCTTTCAGGAGGACAATAACCTAAAACACAAGGCCAAATATACACTGGAGTTGCTTACCAAGAAGACATTGAATGTTCCTGAGTGGCCTAGCTTGAAAATCTATGGCAAGAGTTAAACATGGCTGTATAGCAATGATCAACAACCAAGTTGACAGAGCTTGAAGAATTATTTACATTCCAGATGTGTAAAGCTCTTAGGGACTTACCCAGAAAGAGAAAGACTTACAGCTGTAATTGCTGCCAAAGGTGATTCTAAGATGTATTGACTCAAGGGATTGAATACTTATCTAATCCAAATATATTAGTGTTTTATTTTCTATGAATACATTTTGACTTTACAGAGTACTTTGTGTAAATCGTTAACAAAAATATCAATTAAATAAATGTAACTCCACAAGAGAATGTGAAAAACGTTAATTAAGGGGTGTGAAAACTTTCTGAAGGAACTGTATGTAGCCTATATCATACTACATGTAGAGTATATCATAATACATGTAGAGTATATCATACTACATGTAGAGTATATCATACTACATGTAGAGTATATCATACTATATGTAGAGTATATCATACTACATGTAGAGTATATCATACTACATGTAGAGTATATCATACTATATGTAGAGTATATCATACTACATGTAGAGTATATCATACTACATGTAGAGTATATCATACTGTATGCAGCCTATATCATACTACATGTAGAGTATATCATACTGTATGTAGAGTATATCATAATACATGTAGAGTATATCATACTATATGTAGAGTATATCATACTACATGTAGAGTATATCATACTACATGTAGAGTATATCATACTATATGTAGAGTATATCATACTACATGTAGAGTATATCATACTACATGTAGAGTATATCATACTATATGTAGAGTATATCATACTACATGTAGAGTATATCATACTACATGTACAGTATACCATACTATATGTAGAGTATATCATACTATATGTAGAGTATATCATACTACATGTGGAGTATATCATACTATATGTAGAGTATATCATACTACATGTAGAGTATATCATACTACATGTAGAGTATATCATACTACATGTAGAGTATATCATACTACATGTAGAGTATATCATACTGTATGTAGAGTATATCATAATACATGTAGAGTATATCATACTGTATGTAGAGTATATCATACTATATGTAGAGTATATCATACTACATGTAGAGTATATCATACTATATGTAGAGTATATCATACTACATGCAGAGTATATCATACTGTATGTAGCCTATATCATACTGTATGTAGGCTATATCATACTGTATGTAGCCTATATCATACTGTGTGTAACCTATATCATACTGTATGTAGTCTATATCATACTGTATGTAGTCTATATCATACTGTATGTAGTCTATATCATACTATATGTAGAGTATATCATACTACATGTAGAGTATATCATACTACATGTAGAGTATATCATACTACATGTAGAGTATATCATACTACATGTAGAGTATATCATACTACATGTAGAGTATATCATACTACATGTAGAGTATATCATACTATATGTAGAGTATATCATACTACATGTAGAGTATATCATACTACATGTAGAGTATATCATACTGTATGCAGCCTATATCATACTACATGTAGAGTATATCATACTGTATGTAGAGTATATCATAATACATGTAGAGTATATCATACTATACGTAGAGTATATCATACTGCATGTAGAGTATATCATACTACATGTAGAGTATATCATACTATATGTAGAGTATATCATACTACATGTAGAGTATATCATACTACATGTAGAGTATATCATACTATATGTAGAGTATATCATACTATATGTAGAGTATATCATACTACATGTACAGTATACCATACTATATGTAGAGTATATCATACTATATGTAGAGTATATCATACTACATGTAGAGTAAATCATACTATATGTAGAGTATATCATACTACATGTGGAGTATATCATACTACATGTAGAGTATACCATACTATATGTAGAGTATATCATACTACATGTAGAGTATATCATACTATATGCAGAGTATATCATACTACATGTAGAGTATATCATACTACATGTAGAGTATATCATAATACATGTAGAGTATATCATACTACATGTAGAGTATATCATACTGTATGTAGAGTATATCATAATACATGTAGAGTATATCATACTACATGTAGAGTATATCATAATACATGTAGAGTATATCATACTACATGTAGAGTATATCATACTACATGTAGAGTATATCATACTATATGTAGAGTATATCATACTACATGTAGAGTATATCATACTACATGTAGAGTATATCATACTACATGTAGAGTATATCATACTATATGTAGAGTATATCATACTACATGTAGAGTATATCATACTACATGTAGAGTATATCATACTATATGTAGAGTATATCATACTACATGTAGAGTATATCATACTACATGTAGAGTATATCATACTATATGTAGAGTATATCATACTACATGTAGAGTATATCATACTACATGTACAGTATACCATACTATATGTAGAGTATATCATACTATATGTAGAGTATATCATACTACATGTGGAGTATATCATACTATATGTAGAGTATATCATACTACATGTAGAGTATATCATACTACATGTAGAGTATATCATACTACATGTAGAGTATATCATACTACATGTAGAGTATATCATACTGTATGTAGAGTATATCATAATACATGTAGAGTATATCATACTGTATGTAGAGTATATCATACTATATGTAGAGTATATCATACTACATGTAGAGTATATCATACTATATGTAGAGTATATCATACTACATGCAGAGTATATCATACTGTATGTAGCCTATATCATACTGTATGTAGGCTATATCATACTGTATGTAGCCTATATCATACTGTATGTAGTCTATATCATACTGTATGTAGTCTATATCATACTGTATGTAGTCTATATCATACTATATGTAGAGTATATCATACTACATGTAGAGTATATCATACTACATGTAGAGTATATCATACTACATGTAGAGTATATCATACTACATGTAGAGTATATCATACTATATGTAGAGTATATCATACTACATGTAGAGTATATCATACTACATGTAGAGTATATCATACTGTATGCAGCCTATATCATACTACATGTAGAGTATATCATACTGTATGTAGAGTATATCATAATACATGTAGAGTATATCATACTATACGTAGAGTATATCATACTGCATGTAGAGTATATCATACTACATGTAGAGTATATCATACTATATGTAGAGTATATCATACTACATGTAGAGTATATCATACTACATGTAGAGTATATCATACTATATGTAGAGTATATCATACTATATGTAGAGTATATCATACTACATGTACAGTATACCATACTATATGTAGAGTAATCATACTATATGTAGAGTATATCATACTACATGTAGAGTAAATCATACTATATGTAGGAGTATATCATACTACATGTGGGAGTATATCATACTACATGTAGAGTTATACCATACTATATGTAGAGTATATCATACTACATGTAGAGTATATCATACTATATGCAGAGTATATCATACTACATGTAGAGTATATCATACTACATGTAGAGTATATCATAATACATGTAGAGTATATCATACTACATGTAGAGTATATCATACTGTATGTAGAGTATATCATAATACATGTAGAGTATATCATACTATATGTAGAGTATATCATACTACATGTAGAGTATATCATACTACATGTAGAGTATATCCTACTACATGTAGAGTATATCATACTGTATGTAGACTTTATCCGAGGGAGGTCTGTGTGTTTTTGGCCACGGACCACCTCTCCTGCTGGGGCGGGTCGATCTGGACCAGCTGATGGTTCTCCTCCGACAGCTTGTTGGTCAGAGCGCCCAGCGGGATCACCACGTGCTGCGTTATCAGCTGACCACACGAACATCTACCGGGGGACAGGTCACTAGACTAGTTAAGACAGCAGGGGACAGGTCACTAGACTAGTTAAGACAGCAGGGTACAGGTCAATAGACTAGTTAAGACAGCAGGGTACAGGTCACTAGACTAGTTAAGACAGCAGGTACAGGTCACTAGACTAGTTAGACAGCAGGGGACAGGTCACTAGACTAGTTAAGACAGCAGGGGACAGGTCACTAGACTAGTTAAGACAGCAGGGTACAGGTCACTAGACTAGTTAAGACAGCAGGGTACAGGTCACTAGACTAGTTAAGACAGCAGGGTACAGGTCACTAGACTAGTTAAGACAGCAGGGTACGGGTCACTAGACTAGTTAAGACAGCGGGTAAGGGTCACTAGACTAGTTAAGACAGCAGGGGACGGGTCACTAGACTAGTTAAGACAGCAGGGGACAGGTCACTAGACTAGTTAGACAGCAGGGACAGGTCACTAGACTAGTTAAGACAGCAGGGTACAGGTCACTAGACTAGTTAAGACAGCAGGGTACAGGTCACTAGACTAGTTAAGACAGCAGGGTACAGGTCACTAGACTAGTTAAGACAGCAGGGGACAGGTCACTAGACTAGTTAAGACAGCAGGGGACAGGTCACTAGACTAGTTAAGACAGCAGGGTACAGGTCACTAGACTAGTTAAGACAGCAGGGTACAGGTCACAGACTAGTAAGACAGCAGGGTACAGGTCACTAGACTAGTTAAGACAGCAGGGTACAGGTCACTAGACTAGTTAAGACAGCAGGGTACAGGTCACTAGACTAGTTAAGACAGCAGTGTACAGGTCACTAGACTAGTTAAGACAGCAGGGTACAGGTCACTAGACTAGTTAAGACAGCAGTGTACAGGTCACTAGACTAGTTAAGACAGCAGGGTACAGGTCACTAGACTAGTTAAGACAGCAGGGACAGTCACTAGACTAGTTAAGACAGCATGTACAGGTCACTAGACTAGTTAGACAGCAGGGTACAGGTCACTAGAACTAGTTAAGACAGCAGTGTACAGGTCACTAGACATTAAGGCAGCAGGGTACAGGTCACTAGACTAGTTAAGACAGCAGGGTACAGGTCACTAGACTAGTTAAGACAGCAGGGTACAGGTCACTAGACTAGTTAAGACAGCAGGGTACAGGTCACTAGACTAGTTAAGACAGCAGGGTACGGGTCACTAGACTAGTTAAGACAGCAGGGGACGGGTCACTAGACTAGTTAAGACAGCAGGGTACGGTCACTAGACTAGTTAAGGCAGCAGGTACGGATGGTCACTAGACTAGTTAAGACAGCAGGTACGGGTCACTAGACTAGTTAGGACAGCAGGGACAGGTCACTAGACTAGTTAAGACAGCAGGGACAGGTCACTAGACTAGTTAAGACGCAGGGTACAGGCCATAGACTAGTTAAGACAGCAGGGTACGGGTCACTAGACTAGTTAAGACAGCAGGGTACGGGTCACTAGACTAGTTAAGGCAGCAGGGTACAGGTCACTAGACTAGTTAAGGCAGCAGGGTACAGGTCACTAGACTAGTTAAGACAGCAGGGGACAGGTCACTAGACTAGTTAAGACAGCAGGGGACAGGTCACTAGACTAGTTAAGACAGCAGGGTACGGGTCACTAGACTAGTTAAGACAGCAGGGTACGGGTCACTAGACTAGTTAAGACAGCAGGGTACGGGTCACTAGACTAGTTAAGACAGCAGGGTACGGGTCACTAGACTAGTTAAGACAGCAGGGTAGGTCACTAGACTAGTTAAGACAGCAGGGTACGGGTCACTAGACTAGTTAGGACAGCAGGGGACAGGTCACTAGACTAGTTAAGACAGAGGTACAGTCTAGACTAGTTAAGGCAGCAGGGTACAGGTCACTAGACTAGTTAAGACAGCAGGGGACAGGTCACTAGACTAGTTAAGACAGCAGGGTACGGGTCACTAGACTAGTTAGACAGCAGGGACAGGTCACTAGACTAGTTAAGACAGCAGGGACAGGTCACTAGACTAGTTAAGACAGCAGGGGACAGGTCACTAGACTAGTTAAGACAGCAGGGGACAGGTCACTAGACTAGTTAAGACAGCAGGGGACAGGTCACTAGACTAGTTAAGACAGCAGGGGACAGGTCACTAGACTAGTTAAGACGCAGGGTACAGGTCACTAGACTAGTTAAGACAGCAGGGTACAGGTCACTAGACTAGTTAAGACAGCAGGGTACAGGTCACTAGACTTTAAGACAGCAGGGTACAGGTCACTAGACATAGTTAAGACAGCAGGGTACAGGTCACTAGACTAGTTAAGACAGCAGGGTACAGGTCACTAGACTAGTAAGACAGCAGGGGACAGGTCACTAGACTAGTTAAGACAGCAGGGTACGGGTCACTAGAACTAGTTAAGACAGCAGGGTAGGGTCACTAGACTAGTTAAGACAGCAGGGTACGGGTCACTAGACTAGTTAAGACAGCAGTGTACAGGTCACTAGACTAGTTAAGACAGCAGGGTACA
Source organism: Salvelinus namaycush (assembly GCF_016432855.1). Lineage (NCBI taxonomy): Eukaryota > Metazoa > Chordata > Actinopteri > Salmoniformes > Salmonidae > Salvelinus > Salvelinus namaycush. The sequence continues at coordinate 82,368 of NW_024058708.1, forward strand.
GGTCACTAGACTAGTTAAGACAGCAGTGTACAGGTCACTAGACTAGTTAAGACAGCAGGGTACAGGTCACTAGATAGTTAAGACAGCAGGGTACAGGTCATAGACTAGTTAAGACAGCAGTGTACAGGTCACTAGACTAGTTAAGACAGCAGGGTACAGGTCACTAGACTAGTTAAGGCAGCAGGGTACAGGTCACTAGACTAGTTAAGGCAGCAGGGTACAGGTCACTAGACTAGTTAAGACAGCAGGGTACAGGTCACTAGACTAGTTAAGACAGCAGGGTACAGGTCACTAGACTAGTTAAGGCAGCAGGGTACAGGTCACTAGACTAGTTAAGACAGCAGGGTACAGGTCACTAGACTAGTTAAGACAGCAGGGTACGGGTCACTAGACTAGTTAAGACAGCAGGGGACAGGTCACTAGACTAGTTAAGACAGCAGGGTACGGGTCACTAGACTAGTTAAGGCAGCAGGGTACGGGTCACTAGACTAGTTAGACAGCTGGTACGGGTCACTAGATAGTTAGGACCAGGGACAGGTCACTAGACTAGTTAAGACAGCAGGGGACAGGTCACTAGACTAGTTAAGACAGCAGGGTACAGGTCACTAGATAGTTAAGACAGCAGGGTACAGGTCACTAGACTAGTTAAGACAGCAGGGTAGGTCACTAGACTAGTTAAGACAGCAGGGTACGGGTCACTAGACTAGTTAAGACAGCAGGGTACAGGTCACTAGACTAGTTAAGACAGCAGGGTACAGGTCACTAGACTAGTTGAGACAGCAGGGTACAGGTCACTAGACTAGTTAAGACAGCAGGGTACAGGTCACTAGACTAGTTAAGACAGCAGGGTACAGGTCACTAGACTAGTTAAGACAGCAGGGGACAGGTCACTAGACTAGTTAAGACAGCAGGGTACGGGTCACTAGAAAGTTAAGACAGCAGGGTACGGGTCACTAGATAGTAAGACAGCGGGTACGGGTCATAGACTAGTTAGGACAGCAGGGAGGTCACTAGACTAGTAAGACAGCAGGGTACGGGTCACTAGACTAGTTAAGGCAGCAGGGTACGGGTCACTAGACTAGTTAAGACAGCAGGGTAGGGTCACTAGACTAGTTAAGGCAGCAGGGTACGGTCACTAGACTAGTTAGGCAGCAGGGTACAGGTCACTAGACTAGTTAAGACAGCAGGGTACAGTCACTAGACTAGTAAGACAGCAGGGTACAGGTCAATAGACTAGTTAAGACAGCAGGGTACAGGTCACTAGACTAGTTAAGACAGCAGGGTACAGGTCACTAGACTAGTTAGACAGCAGGGGACAGGTCACTAGACTATTAAGACAGCAGGGGACAGGTCACTAGACTAGTTAAGACAGCAGGGGGACAGGTCACTAGACTAGTTAAGACAGCAGGGTACGGGTCACTAGACTAGTTAAGACAGCAGGGTACGGGTCACTAGACTAGTTAAGACAGCAGGGTACTGGTCACTAGACTAGTTAAGACAGCAGGGTACTGGACACTAGACTAGTTAAGACAGCAGTGTACAGGTCACTAGACTAGTTAAGGCAGCAGGGTACAGGTCATAGACTAGTTAAGACAGCAGGGTACAGGTCACTAGACTAGTTAAGACAGCAGTGTACAGGTCATAGACTAGTTAAGACAGCAGGGTACAGGTCACTAGACTAGTTAAGACAGCAGGGTACAGGTCACTAGACTAGTTAAGACAGCAGGTACAGGTCACTAGACTAGTTAAGGCAGCAGGGTACAGGTCACTAGACTAGTTAAGACAGCAGGGTACAGGTCACTAGACTAGTTAAGACAGCAGGGTACAGGTCACTAGACTAGTTAAGACAGCAGGGTACAGGTCACTAGACTAGTTAAGACAGCAGGTACAGGTCACTAGACTAGTTAAGACAGCAGTGTAAGGCACTAGACTAGTAAGACAGCAGGGTACAGGTCATAGACTAGTTAAGACAGCAGGTACAGGTCACTAGACTAGTTAAGACAGCAGGGTACAGGTCACTAGACTAGTTAAGACAGCAGGGTACAGGTCACTAGACTAGTAAGACAGCAGGTGACAGGTCACTAGACTAGTTAAGACAGCAGGGTACAGGTCACTAGACTAGTTAAGACAGCAGGGTACAGGTCACTAGACTAGTTAAGACAGCAGTGTACAGGTCATAGACTAGTTAAGACAGCAGTGTACAGGTCATAGACTAGTTAAGACAGCAGGGTACAGGTCACTAGACTAGTTAAGACAGCAGGGTACAGGTCACTAGACTAGTTAAGACAGCAGGGTACAGGTCACTAGACTAGTTAAGACAGCAGGGTACAGGTCACTAGACTAGTTAAGACAGCAGGGTACAGGTCACTAGACTAGTTAAGACAGCAGGGTACAGGTCACTAGACTAGTTAAGACAACTAGTCTAGTGACCTGTACACTGCTGTCTTAACTAGTCTAGTGACCTGTACACTGCTAAGGCAGCAGGGTACAGGTCATAGACTAGTTAAGACAGCAGGGTACGGGTCACTAGACTAGTTAAGACAGCAGGGTACAGGTCACTAGACTAGTTAAGGCAGCAGGGTACAGGTCATAGACTAGTTAAGACAGCAGGGTACGGGTCACTAGACTAGTTAAGACAGCAGGGTACAGGTCACTAGACTAGTTAAGGCAGCAGGGTACAGGTCACTAGACTAGTTAAGGCAGCAGGGTACAGGTCACTAGACTAGTTAAGGCAGCAGGGTACAGGTCACTAGACTAGTTAAGACAGCAGGTACAGGTCACTAGAACTAGTTAAGACAGCAGGGTACAGGTCATAGACTAGTTAAGGCAGCAGTGTACAGGTCACTAGACTAGTTAAGGCAGCAGGGTACAGGTCACTAGACTAGTTAAGGCAGCAGGGTACAGGTCACTAGACTAGTTAAGACAGCAGGGTACAGGTCACTAGACTAGTTAAGGCAGCAGGGTACAGGTCACTAGACTAGTTAAGACAGCAGGGTACAGGTCACTAGACTAGTTAAGGCAGCAGGGTACGGTCACTAGACTAGTTAAGACAGCAGGGTACAGGTCACTAGACTAGTAAGCAGCAGGGTACTGTTCACTAGACTAGTTAAGCCAGCAGGGTACAGTCTAGACTAGTTAAGACGCAGGGTATGTTCACTAGACTAGTTAAGCCCGCAGGGTACAGGTCATAGACTAGTTAAGCAGCAGGGTACAGGTCATAGACTAGTTAAGCCAGCAGGGTACAGGTCACTAGACTAGTTAAGGCAGCAGGGTACAGGTCACTAGACTAGTAAGACAGCAGGGTACAGTCACTAGACTAGTTAAGACAGCAGGGTACAGGTCACTAGACTAGTTAAGACAGCAGGGTACAGGTCACTAGACTAGTTAAGACAGCAGGGTACAGGTCACTAGACTAGTTAAGACAGCAGGGTACAGGTCACTAGACTAGTTAAGACAGCAGGTACAGGTCAATAGACAGTTAAGACAGCAGGGACAGGTCATTAGACTAGTTAAGACAGCAGGGTACGGGTCACTAGACTAGTTAAGGCAGCAGGGTACAGGTCACTAGACTAGTTAAGACAGCAGTGTACAGGTCACTAGACTAGTTAAGACAGCAGGGGACAGGTCACTAGACTAGTTAAGACAGCAGGGTACGGGTCACTAGACTAGTTAAGGCAGCAGGGTACATGTCACTAGACTAGTTAAGACAGCAGTGTACAGGTCACTAGACTAGTTAAGACAGCAGGGTACAGGTCACTAGACTAGTTAAGGCAGCAGGGTACAGGTCACTAGACTAGTTAAGACAGCATGGTACAGGTCACTAGACTAGTTAAGACAGCAGGGTACAGGTCACTAGACTAGTTAAAACAGCAGTGTACAGGTCACTAGACTAGTTAAGACAGCAGGGGACAGGTCACTAGACTAGTTAAGACAGCAGGGTACGGGTCACTAGACTAGTTAAGGCAGCAGGGTACAGGTCACTAGACTAGTTAAGACAGCAGTGTACAGGTCACTAGACTAGTTAAGACAGCAGGGGACAGGTCACTAGACTAGTTAAGACAGCAGGGTAGTAGGTCACTAGACAGTTAAGGCAGCAGGGTACATGTCACTAGACAGTTAAGACAGCAGTGTACAGGGCACTAGACTAGTTAAGACAGCAGGGGACAGGTCTAGACTAGTTAAGACAGCAGGGTACAGGTCACTAGACTAGTTAAGACAGCAGGGTACAGGTCACTAGACTAGTTAAGCCAGCAGGGTACAGGTCATAGACTAGTTAAGACAGCAGGGTACAGGTCACTAGACTAGTTAAGGCAGCAGGGTACAGGTCACTAGACTAGTTAAGACAGCAGGGTACAGGTCACTAGAGATAGTAAGCCAGCAGGGTACAGGTCATAGAATAGTTAGACAGCAGGGTACAGGTCACTAGACTAGTTAAGGCAGCAGGGTACAGGTCACTAGACTAGTTAAGCCAGCAGGGTACAGGTCACTAGACTAGTTAAGGCAGCAGGGTACAGGTCACTAGACTAGTTAAGACAGCAGGGTACAGGTCACTAGACTAGTTAAGACAGCAGGGTACAGGTCACTAGACTAGTTAAGACACCAGTGTACAGGTCACTAGACTAGTTAAGACACCAGTGTACAGGTCACTACACTACTTAAGACAACAAAGAATGTATAACTTACAGTATAGACAGTACACAATGGTGTGTATATACAATATAGACAGTATATAATGGTGTGTATAGACAGTATATAATGGTGTGTACAGACAGTATATAATAGTATGTATAGACAGTGTGGACATATAATGGTGTGTA